>NW_012150174.1:4008584-4009972 GCF_000956105.1 Propithecus coquereli
TCTGATTTTTTTCTCTCTGTGTCTTTTTTACTTTCTGAGAGATTTTCTAATTTAAAACTTTCTCTAGTGTTTTTCATTTTTGTTATCGTATTTTTACTTTCCATGATCTCCTTTTTGGTCTTTAAATACTCTCAGTTTCCAGTGTTTTACGTATGGTTGCAATATTAATTTTCCAAGGATACGACTAATAGGTATTTTCAAGTTTTCTTCTCACCGGTCCTCCATGTCATACCATTAATAAAAAAAAAATATGATGTCAGAAGCTGTCGTTAGATATCTGGATGTCTGAAAGCCTTTGGCTGTCTGACTATATTTAAGAATTGGGAAATTTAAAGCTGAATAGAGGCTTTAGACACGTGATAAGATTTGTCAACTGTGAGCTTAAAGGTAAAGTGATCTGGCTGGGCTTTTACTTGGAGAACCCTCTATGGCAATACCTTAAGATATTTCCCTTTGTGTTTTCCAGATTCCCCAGAGAAGATGCTTTTTGTCTCTTTCCTGGAGTCTAGATATACGTATTCTACCTGTCAGCATTCTAGAATCAAGGAGAAAATAATGCCGAGGCTGAACATTCAGTAAGTCAACTTTTAGTAAATCCCCCTATTTTCAATATAGTATGTCTATCTCAATTATGCTTAATGTGCTGCAGTCAAAACACCCTTTGTTTTAGAGCAGTTGATTCTCAAACTTTACCTGGAGAGCTTGTTAAATCACAGATTGCTGATTCCCATCCCTAAAGTTTCTGCTCAGTAGGTCAAAGGTAAGGCCCAATAATTTGCTCCTCTAACAAGTTCCCAGGAGATACTAAGCTACTGCTCCTGGAACCACACTATGGGGACCACAGCTTTATAGAAAGGAGCTTCCGTTTTGGTTGGGTGAGCAAGAGCAGTTGCCTGGCTGTGAGGGGTGGTATGGGAGTTAATTGATTGCTACACAAACTTTCAACCCAATTCACCTGTTTTTAGTCCCATCTTGGGAGAGTTCAGTGATATTAATTGGGTTTCCTTTTAATTCTTCCCATTGCTGGTTTAGGATTCAGCTTTTTCAAGTTTACTAATTTAGATTTTCCAATTTTATTTCTAGCTTCTAAAATTTTGTTGCTATTGACTTCTTTCCTGTTCTTTTTTTTCTTTGCTGATGTATGGCTTTTATTTAACAATATCCCTTCACTGCCATTTTAGTGAGATTTAGGAAGGGATAAAAGTGTAGTGAATGCATCCAGTCATCTATCACCGAAAGTTCTCACATCTTTCTTCAATCCTGGAGAATTCTATTATTCTATCAAATGTTGCTTAACCAACAGAAACATCACCTGGGCTTCAAATCAGGAGCTAGTGATGTAAGGAGTGGAGATCAGGAGGAAGAGTTTCTTGTGGCCCTGGTGGTTG
>NW_012150174.1:4011727-4014397 GCF_000956105.1 Propithecus coquereli
TGTCCAGATAATTTCTTTCTATGTTTAGTAGAGATGGGATCTCGCTCTTGCTCAGGCTGGTCTTGAACTCCCGACCTTGAGCAATCCACCCGCCTAGGCCTCCCAGAGTGCTAAGATTACAGGCGTGAGCCACCGCACTCGGCTGAGTATTCTTTTATAGCAACACAAACAGATTAAGACAAATGCCAAGGATGACGTGGCTTTAAACAGTGTGCCTCATCAAGATGAATCAAGTGAAGAATCCCATATTGGAGGGAAGCGAATCCCAGGGAGAAGGAAGAGCAGAAACAAAGAACCTGAGCTGGGAGTGTGCTTGGCTGAATAGCTAAAGGAAAAGAAGGTTCAGGATTTGATCCCAGTCAGTCCGACTGCAGAGCCTATATGCTTCACTATCACCTGATAGTGCTCAAATTATGGCAGTCATTATTGCCATTATTATGTCTCTGCCATTGGCTTGACATCTAACACTCCTTTCCTTTATGAGTCTTGGTGGGTAGTTGAAAATACCAGAGACTCTTTTTTCTAGCTCTCTCTGACACTATGGAGTGGTTATATTCTCTGGGTGTAACCAACAGAAACATCACCTGGGCTTCAAATCAGGAGCTAGTGATGTAAGGAGTGGAGATCAGGAGGAAGAGTTTCTTGTGGCCCTGGTGGTTGAAGAGCAGTGTCTGGGAATGGTGCTGGACATTGTTCACCAGCTGGTGTGTCATGAGTGTAAGCTGCAAGATTAGGGCTAGGTGAGGCAGGGCTTGCACCTGTACATGACCAGGTGTGTGATGTGACCTTGTGTGTTTTCCCAGGCTGTGTAGCTCTGAGCCAGCTTCCTGAGACTTCACGGCCATTCATTGAACTATTATCCATCTGTTTTCTCCTTCCAAAGTAACACGGGTTTTATTTTTAATTCAATAAAAAAAGACTAGATGACAGAAACATTTTCTTTTTCATCCCTCTACCCTACCCCCAAATTTAGACTTTGCAATTTTTATACGGTTTACATGATGACAAATACGAAATAGAAATGTTATTAAAATTGAAGTGAATTTCCTTTTGGGCTGTGGAAAATAATGAAAAAGCTATTTCATCTGTTTTCCTTCCTATTTCAAAATACGAGATGTAAGATGAGGCCGCTTGCTGTTTTGACATTGTCAGGCATGTCTCAAATGCCCTCGGTAGTTCTCACGTTACTCCAACAAGGTCTCTGAGCAAAAGAGAGGAAGGGTTCCTATTCATTTCCTCTGCTTTGTCTTCTGAGAGCAGTAAAAAGACCAACATCTCCTTGGAATGTTTCACTTCACCTGAAAAATATATTTATTATACTAAAATGAATTAATGTAAGTAGAAAAAAATTAACATAACTTCTTTGGATACATTGCCCCCAAAAGATGACCATACTTTAAGTAAAGCTATAATTCAACATGTAGGCCTTTTATCTGATACTATATTTACCCTATTACATTTTTTCTTTTGCCTTTATTTTTTATTTAAGTTAATTATGAGTGAAATTTGAAGAAATAAAAGCGTTAGAAATTTATGGCCCAAAGTCATTCTTTTTCCCATGATGGCAGCTGCCAAGATGTAACTCCTGGTATGATAGGGTTCAAATTATGAGAGTCAAATTATGATAATTTATTATGGAATAAAATTTGAACAATCGAATAGCTTTGCAAAGTTAATTATAATGAATGAAGCTCCCTGTCCTCATCTCTCCATTTTCCCCTTCTGAGAGGCAAGCACTTCCCAGAAAAAGCTAATATTTAACAGTTTTGTTATTTACTCCCATGCCTCTTAGTAATGGTCTCAGATTGCTACTTTTTGAATTCAGTTTAGGCATTATCTATGGACTTCCCACAAGGGAAGATGAAAATTTAGCCCTTTGCTCTCCTGACCTAACTCACTTCCCATACCCTACATCCTTCTAATTCGAATACAGTAATAATATAATTTGGAGAGAGAAATATTCAGTGTTTACATTATTATTCCCACATAATGATCTTTACAGGTGATTCATTTAGCAAACTGATTACTTTTCCTTTCCCTCTCAACATTTAGTTTTTCCTAGAGTTAATATTTGTCATTTTCCCCACTTAGTATTACATGTACGAATCAGTAATGAAATTGCAAACCCTTTGCCAAATATCTAAATCTCCTCTCAAGACTGACATACACGAGGTTTTCTAGACATTTCTCTTCAGGAGGCTCCTGACCTCTTTAATTGTTCTGTGCCTTGTGCACAGCAATCTTCCTAGGATCTGCCTTTGCCCCCATCTTAAGGGACCACCTTCATCTCTCTCCTCGGATGACTGTCCCTTTGAACCCCACACCAGCATCTTACTCCCATCATTCCCTCATTTTTTGGAGGTGCATCTTCTAAGTGGCTTTCTGAGAAAGTTGAACAAAAAGTAATTTTTTGTGATCTTGCTGACCTGAAAGTGTTTTTATTTTACTCTCACACTTTATTAATAGTTTGGGGATAGAATGAATTTTAAGGCATGGCTCCATTGTTTTCCATCTTCCTGCTTGAAATTGGTCTGAAGCCAATCTGATTCCTTTGTGATGTGTCTTTTCTCTGGGAACTTGTGGATCTTTTACTTGGTCCCTATTATCTGGAATTTTTACTGTGACATGTCTTGCTGTAGGCCATTTTTAAAAATTTAATCTGCTATTCTG
>NW_012150174.1:4015737-4049325 GCF_000956105.1 Propithecus coquereli
TCTATCACCGAAAGTTCTCACATCTTTCTTCAATCCTGGAGAATTCTATTATTCTATCAAATGTTGCTTCTGTTTCATTTCTTCTATTATTTTTATAATAAACTACAATTAGATGTATGTTGGAACCTCTCAATCTATCCTCTAAGTCTCTTAACTGCTCTTTGAATTAATTAAAATACATCTTTTTTTTTCCTTTTTCTGCTGAAGGCTGAGAGAATTCCTTATTGTTAGCTTCCATTTTGCTAATTCTCGTTTCAACTGTGTCTGATTTTCAGAGTATATTTACTGAGTATTTTATTTCAATGACTACACTGTTCACTTCTAAGTATGTGAATTGATCTTTTTCATATATATTTCTTGTTCATTTCCTGATTTTTTTCGTTTCATCATTTTTTGCTCATTACTCAATGAAATTTATTTCTTACTCTCTGAGAATTTTAAATACTCATACTTTAAAAGTATCTTTGGCAAAGTGATTTAACAAAACCAATTTTATGTGGACAGAATACATGTTCTGATTTTTAATTTTGCTGCCTATGTTTATTAGTTTTGGATTTCTTTATGTGTTGTACACTTTCGGTCAATAGAATAATTTTAAGTATGGGGGGTGTATTTTAAGCTATTTTTTTCCTTTTTTTCTTGGTGCTTCCCTTTCTATATCTGGTGGTTTTCATGGCCACTTTTACTGAGCCTCATACCCCAAGTTATAATCAGCTCTCCTGTTCTGTGGCAATATTTTAGGGCTTCTGTTATATGGGCTGAGCATGGTCAGCCCAGTCCCTTTCTACCTCTCGCTTTTTTATTGAATCTACTTCCTGTATAGGGCATGGATTCTTCTATCCTTCTCCATGTAATAACTGTTACAGGAGCAGATTCTGTCCCTAAAGGGGAAGACCTAAGGCTGCCCAGCACTATTTGCTATAAGGTGAGCAACTCATTCTAACTTCTGGGGTTCAGAGTATGTAGTATATCATTGCACACCTAAGAATACAATTAAGTTGTGATCAGTAATAAAATGATATTTTGATCTTCATATATCTGACTGATACGTTTGTATCTCAATCTGTACAGAACTTGGGTGAGTGTAGAGAGAATTATGCATTTGCCCCATAAAACCCCTAATATTGCCCATGTGTTTAGAGTAAAAGTATCTAATCAAAACTTGAACTTACAAATTTCACTTCACTGGAAATAATTTAACTTCCCAATATGCTGTTATCTTAAAGCCAATCTGACATTCTCTTTTAGTTTATGAATATAATACATGTATATATGTTATATATGTTGCATACATTATATATACTATATGTATTAATATATAATATATAGTATATAAAATATATAATGAAAGGACTTTGAATGCTTTAACACCAATCTTACTTCTCCGACTTTACATGTTATTGCCTACTATTGTAGTTCCACTTTATTTTTATATCCTCAAATTATTTATTATAATTGCTTAATAAGTTAATGTTTATTTAGATTAACCCACATGTTTACTAGTTTCTTTACTTGTCATTCACTCTTGTAACCCAATACTCCCTTCTCATTCATTGTTCTTCATGAAATATAGTGTTTAGTAATTTTTTTAAATGAAGAGCTATTAGTGGTAGTTCTCTTAGTATTTGTGTATCGACAAATGTCTTTGTCCTCAATATTCTGATTGAAGAATGATATTTAGCTGGGTATAGAATTCTAGGTTGACAATGGTTTTCTGTCAGTACTTTGAAAATATTATTCCACTATATTATAATTTCTCTTATTTCTGTGGATAATGTCAACTTGAAATAACCGAAAGGATCAGAATGTAGTTGTAAAGAGTTTATTCAAGCAAAAAGCTGGGAATGACCATTTGGGACACACAAACTCCAGAGAAATGGGGTCAGTGTTCTGAAATGAAAACATAAGTCCTTGCTTATATAGACAGAAAATAAAGAAGTTTAGTAGGATCATAACATTTTCCACACAAGGCTCGTTTATGAGTTACAACAATTTAATTAGTTACAGTTTGTTTTCTTTTCCCTGGGCTTGTTTTCATTTCCTTTCCAATTTAAAAGAGTATATTTAACATTCCATCTTAAGGCAATGTGATAGCCATGAAGTCTTTGTGTGAGAAAGACAAGAAGGAAGTCAATCTATAATAAAGGTCAAGAGTGAAGAGAGAAGGGGTCTTCTCTGGCACCCTTTGGTCATTTGCAACATTTTACAAAACAGTGTAGGTAAGGAAGAAGGCTAATCTATAGTCAGAGAAACAAAGGTTACAGTTGCCTAGGTTACAGCTGCCTAGGAGACAGCTACTGCCATGTGACTCAGGCCCCATAATAACATTCCTGTAAGGCTTAAAATAATTTAGAGTTTTAACAGCTTAGATTTGGAATTACTTATTTTCACAAAAAGTATTCTGTCAGTTAACCAATTTCTTCTTTTACTGCTTTTGAGTTTTTTCCTTTGGCATTCTACAGTTTCATTATAATGCATATCTTCCAGTTCACTAATTCTCTCTTCCCTTCTGTAGAATGGTCTTATAAAACTCATCCACTGAGGTTTTTTATTATTTTTTTAAAATTCAATGGCTACATTTTTTAAAAATTTTATTACCGTTTTGTCGTTCCTTTAAAAATATGCCTGACTCTTTTCCTTAATGTCTCATTCTTTTCTCATACATTATATTTCTTCTTTTAATCAGTTAGACAATATTTTATAATCATTTTCCAAGATTTATATTATCTAATTTTCTTAAGAACATAGCCCTGTTATTTATTAATATTTTTCCTTCTGATGTGACTCGTGGTAGAATTTTTTTCCTCAATGCATTAGTCAGTAGTTGGTTTCACTGTGAGTTGCATAAAAAAGAAAAATAATGGCATAAGCAATAGAAGTTTAAGTGTCTTATATACAAGTTCTGATGTGATATAGATAGTCAGGATTGATATGGTGACTCCACAGTTGTCCTCATGGTCCAAGATGGAGCACCAGCCATATATCCATGCCACAGACAGCAGGATGGGCAAAAGGTGGAAGAAAGAACAAAGGGTTCAGGCCAGCTGTCTTTGAAGGAAATTTACTGGATGCTCCCATATAATACTTCTCCTTATATCTTATTAGCTAGAACACATTCATATGGCTACTCCTAAGTGGCAGAGGGTTTGATAACTTCCAAGTTCTAAGCAAAGCAGCATGGGAGAATGGAAATTCTTGAGATAAGCAAGCTGTCTCTGATACACTAAAATATTTTATAATAATTGGATTATGTATTCATCTTTAGTGGGGCTTTTTATGTAGGACTGGTTTGACAGCTGGGTTGAGGGCCCATCCCTCTGAAAGATTTTAGTCTTGCATCTTCTAGGTGCTCCAAAGTATCTCTCCCTGTTTGAGATCCATTTTGTTGTTGTTAATTTCTTGTGCTGAGGAGGCAGGGCCACCAAACAACATGGACTGTATAAATTTGAATTCCAAACCTGTATGAGGTATGTCCTTAAGGTCATTTATTCTTAGAGAAGATTTCATTTTTCCTCCTAGAGCTCAATCAAGATAGACAAGCATCCTTATTCACAGAAAGTGAATTAGTGGATTTTTAAGTCTGTTCTTTTACACATGCTGTACCCCTTGAGTGTCCTGGCTTTATGTAGGAATCTTTGTCCAAGCATCAAATTTTGCAGGCCCAGAGTTTGATCTTTTTTCCACTGTAGGAATAAAAACCCAAGCTCTCCGGTCAATGACACTGGCACCCCCTTGCCTCTTCCCAGGTCCGCAACTACTTATCAGGGCTGTTTCAGGGTCGGCTCACGAGGGTTTATTTTCCTCTTTATTTTGATCCCCCTGGAGATTTCTTTTACTTTTTTACAAGCTCTTATAAGCTCAAATATATACTTTGTTTGTCCCTTTTTCTAGGCTTTCTATTTCATATTTTGTAGCAAGAAGATTTCAGGTTAACATTCTACCTACTGGAGGATATTTTCCCCAATGGCCTTATTTATAAATTCCTCCCACACTTTTAATTTGCTTCTAATAGCCAGAATTTACTTCTGTTGCTCACCACCCAGACACTGGCTGATACGATATGTTTTAGGATTTGTCCCCTTGTGTCTGGGCCGACCCTTAGGACCCCTGAGGTTTAATATCTTGTCAGAGAGCTCCAGAGGGAGAATGCCAGAGGGGTGCTCCCAGGCTCCTGATACCATTCTCCCATGAGAGCAGTCCATAAAGCGGAATGTGTTCCAAGATGACCTTTCCCTCATGAACTCACCCCTCCCACATGAAGGTTTTGTGGAACTCCAGCTCCAGCACTCTCCCCATGTAAGCCCAGAAGCTTAGGGTCTTCAGAAAACCCGACAAAAGGACAGCACACTTGTTCCTTAGGAATGACTGAGATTTATCCCACGGATGCCAGTTGCGTTGAATGATCTGAATTTGGCAGCAAGGCTTTGGAGCTTAGAGATGAAATCATTCCATCTGGATCAGGCAGGCCTCAAAATGCCTAGAGCTAGGGCAAACATGGACCAGGTTGCTTCCTGGAAGGCTCTGAGCTGCTGCAGGGGCAGCAGGAAAGCACTGGGGGAGAAGGAGGGCCGAGAACTCATATGCAATGGAGTTGGGGGGTTGGCTCCTCTGCCCTTTGGTCCTGGGTCTGTCATTCACCTGCTAAGTCACTCCAGGCTCACTGGACCTCATCTCTTAGCATCAGTTTCCTTACTAAGGATATGGTGATAAGGTTGCTGCTCATGTCTACCTTCTAGTGTTGACAGGACCGAATGCCTCATAGACATTGTCTATGTTTGGGAAAGAAGTAATGTTATCATCTTTGTGAATGAAGAAACTGAGACTCAGAGAGATGAAGTCAGTTCTCGGAGGTCACACAGCCAGTGAGTGGCAGAGCTGGGGCTCAGCTCAGAGGCGTCTGACCCAGAACTCATTCCCCTTTCACAGTGCTACCACTGTAGAAATGTAAGCTAAAGGCAGCAAGAAGGGAACTAAAAGTGTGTGAGCGCCTCCTCTCTGCCTGCTGATTTATGCACATATATCATTTACTCTCCATGCAATGGTCTGAGGTTATAGGTTTGTTTTCTTATGCTTAGTTTATAGATGAGAAAACTGGGTGTCAGAGACTACCCATGATTTATCCAAGCCAGCACACTAATTTCAAGAGCTAGGAGTTGAACCTGGCATTGTCTGATCACAAAGCCTGTGTTTTCTTCTCCTTCCATTTCTTTTTACAATACGCTGCAGATACTGGTATGCTCCCCCTAAAATCCATATGCATTTAGACAAGGTTCAAATCAATTAGTCCACACTTTGCTGCTGAGACTCCTTTGTGCCAAAGGTGATCAAGGTGCTCCCAGTTTTACGCATTCAAACCCAATGAGGCCTCTTTCCCTCCTTCTTGCATGACAGCCCAGAATTGAGAACCGAAGTGCATATGGTGTTTGCAAAATGCTAGTTGTGTATGGGTGTTTAAACTTTAGTTTTGCATCTTTTAATTTATTTATGCAAGCAAGCCGCCTTTCATGAATTTTAATCTGTGCTGCCTTAAAGAAGTGCTTTCCAAATGGGACAGCATTTGTGATCACCACTAAGCCATTCTAACTGCTTGCAGGCCTGGGGAGAGAGGCAGTAGAGAATATTAGCAAGCTCGGCACTGTCCCTGTGTCATCCCGGGCATTGTGGCGTAAAATGTGCTTCGTGTCTAGAAAAAAAAACAACTGTGACTCGAGTCTTTGGTTATTTTTAATGCTGAGCGGCAGAACCACAGGGAATATTATGAGTTCCAAGATTTCTGACAAGAGGGACTCGCCGCTGAAGTGCTTTCTTCAGGAGAGAGAGAGAGAGAGAGAGAGAGAGAGACACTGCTGCAAGTCTTTATTCATTTATTTATCATGCTTCAGTTCCCTAAAAAAGAAAACACTTCTCCTGTTCAGGGGAAATTGCTTCAATGGATAGATTGCATTTAAATAATTTAAGTATAAAATTACGCGAACAGGCTGACTGATATTTCAAAAACGTGATAGTCACAATCACTTAAGAGCACTGGCAAAGTTTGTGATTCGGTGTGTAGATGAGTATGAGAGCTTCTCTCTGACTTGGGGAGGGGTCTCCATCCTGCCCTACTGGCTGCTCCAGGTGAAGCCAGTTTCTGGTCAGGTTCTGCAAGGAGAGAATGGGTCTCGAAAGAGAGGTACACTGCTCACAACTTTTGGATTTTAGTCTTCATCTGAGCAGCCAGGATGGTGAAGCAGAGAAGACACTGGGGCTGGGATCAGAAGACTCCTGTCTTGTCTGCATGAGCCACTGCCCAGCCTCCACGGTCCTGAAGTTCCTCATTTGTGCAATCAGATAATAATGCTGACCTCACAGGGCTGTCAGGGGCTGAACTAGATTTCTGAGAGGACCCAGCACAGTTCCTGGCATATAATGGTCCATCGTGTTATGTCTATAGTACCTTCTTCCATGCATCTGAGAGTCTGTTCCTACAGAGGTGCTATCTGGGCCTAGAGAGAGTCTCTCTGTTCTCAGAAAGACTCCAGCCATGTTAATGATAGGCATTCTGTGGTCTGTCCCTCCATGCCTGTGTAAAAAGTTGTCAGACTCAGGAATTTCTGCCCTTGCCTAGGCAGATAGCACTTCTTCATGTTGGTTTTATGGTCCACTAGGACCCCGAAGAGCCTGGAAAAGAAACAGCCCTGTGGTCAAATGCATTCGCAAAATGCTACACATAGCATGCCTCTTTTGGAGATTCACCAGGCACCCTGATATGTCAAAGGCTCTGAGAAGTCCTGCAGATAAGAGATCTTTTACCTTAAATTCAACTCAACTCTGCATGTATTCGCCTTATTCAGTAATGAGAGCCTCCCCATCCCACCCTCACACCAAATGCTCTATTAATAGCCTTTAGAATAGGATTTACTGAAACATACTTACAGAAACTCTGCTATAAGGTGGTTTTTCTTCTTTCTACCCAATTCTATTGCCTTCTGTCTTATTTTCCACTGAACATCTAAAGGACCAGCTTCAGGGGGTTTCAAGGTCTTCTTCTGTTTACTGTCAGCTAATTAATGAAGCAAATGCACTGAGTGCTGGGCTTAAGATCAATGAAGCATCATCCCTACCCTCATGATGCAGAGTCAAGACGAGGACCAGACACATGATTAGGAAGGGTTATTGTTTTGTACCTAGTGTTATTTGTATGTGTGAAATTAAGTGCTGGGTTGAGGGACAGAGAGGGGGCTAAAGGGAGACACTTCACGGCTTGCCTGGGAATGTCAGGCAAGGTCTCCTGGAGGAGAAGCCCACATCCTGTTCTCTGTTGTCATCATTGCTTGGGGGGATTTTGCCTTCGAGGCATTTAGAGGAAGCAGCATGTATGAGTATGGGCAGCCGCCGCTCTGCAGCACCAGTGTTTACTTTGAAGAGAAAATGTCTGCTTTGTAGGCAAATGTTTTCAGCATGGAAATGATCATTGCAATTGCTGTGGTTGTCACAAATGTTTCATCAGAGCCGATAAAGCAGCTGAGTGTTGGCAAAATCGATGAAAACATCTTGAGAAGTGTTCTCTGCCTACTTAACCGTCTGTGGCTCATCTGGTGTGAGGGAGGAGGGGAAGGAGGCGGTGAGCTGAGGCCACACATGAGATTCTGAGAGGCAGTATGGCGTGGTGGATGGGAGCACAGGCTTTGGGACCAGATTGCCTTGTTTGAAACCCTGGCTCTGACTTCTGTGAGTTCTGTGACCTAGACAGCTTACCTAAAATGTCTGTGTTTCCATTTCTTCCTTTGGAAACTGGATAATAATATTAGTAACTTCGTGGTGTTGTTATAAGTATTTAGATAAGTCAACACATGTAAAGTGCTTTTAGCACTTAATAAATATTAATATAATAATTATTTGAGGTTCAATATCCTTACAGCAATGTGTCTCACCTGACAAAGAGGCTTTACAAAACACCATTCTTTCAACAAGTATTTATTGAGCACCTTCCATATCCAGATTCTGGTCTCAGGGGTGGGGACCCAGTGGGATAGGCCAGCCTACTTTTTGTTGGAGCTCTCTTTCTACTGAAGCAGACAAACTAATCAAACAAATAAATAAGGAAACTTTAGGTCATGGTAAATGATCATAAAGATAAAGAATGTAAATCAGAATAACGGGCAGGTGAATGTAGTAGAGTCACAAATTGCCCACTATATTCAGATGGGCACAGAGAAAATGTATTTTATTTAATCTTCTAAATTTCTCTGACATTCTTCTTGCATTGCCTGATGTTTAGCATAAAAAATAATTAATTTTCTTAATCTAATCTGTAACTTTAATCTGATGGAAGAATCTAATTTTGTTTCCCTACCTTTGGCTGCAAATCAAATGGCATCTATGTTTAAGGGGAGGAGAGTGTCTTATCTGGGACCTTGTGCTACTCTAGGAGAAGGGGCCCTCTGATCTTTGAGGCGTTCTTGTACTGTCCTCTAGCTTCTCTGGTCTATGAAGTAATGTCTTCTTCTGCCTGATGGCACTTGTCCCATTGCAGCTGAGTCTATAGTGAATGCTTTCCTCTGTCTTGCTTCTCTCTTTCAGCTTTATCTAGACCTGGTATCCCTCATGGCTACCTGATCTTCATCTCAGCTCTCCTTGGCACTGTAAACCCATCTGCAGCTCTGCTTCTGCCAAGACACCACCAGCCTTGGCACCCATTCTACATCCTCTGCTTGGAGTCATTTCTATCTTTGTTATGGAAGACTCCGTGGCAAGTCCATTGGGTCCCAAATCCACTGCCTTTTGAATCACCTTTCAGGAACTTCCCAGTCTTGGACATGCCCCATGGGGTATGCCAAGAGAAGCTTAGGAAAGTCATAAGCCAGCAGCTCCTCTTAACCCTCTTGCACTGTCAGAGTGTCAGGGGAGGTGGGCAGCTGCCAGGAGGTACTCTTCTGCAGAGTCCTACAACTAAAGCAGGGCAGAAAACCTGTCCATGTTCTTCCTCCCCTAATCTGGATGTTTCTATCCACTGCCCTTTAAACGTCAGCCCTGAGATGAGCAGACAGAAAAATAAAAACCCTGTCATCACACCTTCTCTTCTCCTTCTGTTTCTATTTTTTCCTCTCAAAATCTCTCAGGTAGAAAAGGATAGAATTCTCCTCCTATGTCAAAACCTTCTTCTGCTCTAGAGTTAAAAATCTCAATGTTGGACTTCTAGTTTCAACTCTGACATGTAAAGAGCTTAGAAGTCATCACTTACATCCTTACAACAAGAAAAACTGAGAAAACTAAAAATCTGACTTTTCTTGAGTCGTCAGAGAAGTAAGGTGACAAGGTAAATCAATGCTCCACATTCTGGAGAGACAGCTGGATCTGGAGAGATACAGCTGAGATTTGCTTACTTAGAGCAGAAGCTGCTAGAGCCATGAACTGATAGGAAGAGTAAAATGGTAATATGGATGAAATGTTTGAAGTTGAGTGTAGGTTAGTAGGAGAGTGAGAAACTCCTGGGGGTGCAGTCTGAGGGGCCCCAAACTTTTATGGGTTTTGCCTCTAGGAACCCCATCAATCTCTTATAATAAAGATCCCTGCTGGCCCTGGCACCAGAAAAGGGAGAGTAATCATTGTGTAATATACCCATAACATTCTCCATAGCAGAGAGCTACTCTTCAGGGAAAGGGGGTGGGAAAGAGTTTACAAGAGCCTTATCCTACCTAGAGGAAGAGCATTCCTCCCACATAAGCTCTGTGTTGCCTTCCCATCTCACCTAAGAAGGGGAGAAATTCTATACCAATGGATAAACAGCTGTGGAGGTCACAACCTGCAGAGGCCCTACTAAAAGACCAAGATTTAATAAAATTATAGAACACTTCTATTCTAATGAATCTTGCTACCACACCAACAAGTTTCCAGTATAATAACAGTGAGTTATAGCTGATAGAACTGTTAAGTCACAGACTCTCTCTGAGGAAGAATTCTTAGTGAAGCTCAAAGACAATAGGAGAAACAAGGACACTACAGGAATTTGAAACCTCTAGAACCTACAGCTACAGCAAGTATTAACATAGCCCAAATCCTAGCAAGATTAACATAAATTCTTACACTAAAGCCTTATTTACTTCAGTTCCTACAACTCAGCACAACACATCTGCCTTTCAACAAACAAAAAATCACAAGGCGTGTTAAAGGTTGAGAAAAAACACACAGTCTGAAGAGACAAAGCAGGCATGAGAACCAGACTCAGATATGACACAGATGTTGTAATTATCAGACATGGCATTTATAATAACTATGATTAATATGTTAAAGACCCTAATGGAAAAAGCAGACAACATTCAAGAATGGATGAGTAATGTAAACAAAGAGATGGAAATTCTAAGAATAAAAAGAAAATGCTAGAAATCAAAAACACTGTAACCGAAATGAAGAATGCCTTTGATGAGCCCATCAGTAGACTGGACATGGGCAAGGAAATAATCAGTGAACTTGCAAATAGTTCAAGAGAAACATCTGAAAATGAAACTCAAAGAGAAAAATAAATGTGAGGAGGAGGAAGACCGACAGGACATCCAACAACTAAAGGATAATTTCAAAAGATATAACATATGTATAGTTGGAATACCAGAAGAAGAAAGAGAGAATGAGAAAGAAGAAATATTTGCAGTAATAATGGCTGGGAATTTTCCAGAATTAATGGCAGACACCAAATTATAGAATCGGAAAGCTCAGAGAACATCAAATAAATACAAAAAATCTATGCCTAGGCATATCGCAGTCAAGCTACCCTCCTCCCCCCATCACCAAGAGAGAAAATAAAAATTTTGAAAGAAGTGAGGGTGGAGGATGGCGGTAGGAAGAAACATCCACCAACAATTATCCTCTTGTTCCGTAGAGGGACAAGATAAGAATTATATCAGACTTCAAAAACAAAAATTATATCATCAAAAACCATGAAACTAAAGAAAGAATGGAATAAAGTATTTAAAGTGTTAAAATAAACAAACATCAACCTAGAATTCTATACCCAGTAAAATTATCCTTCAAAAGTGAAGGAGAAACAAAGACATTCTCTGATAAAGAAAAACTAGGAGAATTCATCACCAATACATCTTCCTCACAAGAAATGTCACAAATGAAGGTTTTCAGGCAGAAGGAAAATTATATGTCAGAACTTGGATCCACATAAAGAAAGAGTATCAGAGAAGAAATAAATGTAGGTAAGTGAAATCACTAGTTTTTCTTAGTTTTAATTGATAACTGGTTAAAGTAATAATAGCAACAATAAATTGGGTGAGTAAAGCATATGGCTAAGTGAAATGAATGGCAGCAATGCATAAAGGGAAAGAAGGAAGAAATTGGAAATACTTCATTATGTGGCGCTATAATTTGGATGTCTGTCCCCTCCAAATCTCATGTTGAAATTTGATCCCCAATGTTAGAAGTGGGGCCTAATGGGAATTGCTTCAGTCATGGTGCAGATCCCTCATGAGTGGTTTGGTGTGGCCTCAAGATAATAAGTTATTTGTATTAGTCCCTGTGAGAGTTTTCCCAAGAACTGGTTGTTAGAAAGATCCTGGCATCTCCCTCCCCCACTTGCTTCCTGTGCTGCCATGTGATCTACATATGTGTCAGCTCCCCTCTGCCTCCCACCATGAGTAGAAACAGCCTGAAGCCCTCACCAGAAGCCGAGCAGATGCTTCCCGGACAGTCTGCAGAACTGTGAGCCAAATAAAACTCTTTTCTTGATAAATTACCCAGCCTCGGGTATTCCTTTATAGCAACACACACAAACTAACACATACGGTATCTTCATATCTAATCATGAAGCAGAATAGTGTTATTTGAAGGTGGAATTAGATTAGATAAGAATGTATATTGGAAACTTCTGGGCAACTAAATCTTTATCATCTCTAACAGTGATCTAGTATTAGTTTTAGAACAAGGAAATCATGTAGTTGGATTTCTTCTTCTTAATTATCATGTTGGGGTGCTGAAGAATAGACAATGGAGGGCAAATTGTTGTTTCAGAGAAATTGCCTTGCAGGGCCCACAGATAAAGTCTGCCTGGCCTAGGCTTGCTTTCTTTGTTTTCTTTTCTGAGTCTTGCTTCCTGTTTGGGAGTCCTGACCATCTTAGATGTAGCTTTGTGGAATTTTGGGAAAGCTGCCTTATCTGGAGACAATTTACTCACAATACTGGAAATGATTTTTATTTTGCTTTATTTTATATTTCAAAATGTATGAAACATCAAGATTCATATTAATTAACTGGGAGACAATTATAGTAAGATCTGAAAAATCATTCAAAATAATATAAAAAGAATTTAATCAGATTGTTGCCTTATCAGCAAGCCAAGATTAATTCTCCAACATGGAGGTAAGGGGGCAAGAAGGTTTTTGTTTTGTTTTGTTTTGTTTTGTTTTCTAATAAGAAGGAGAGTGAAGAGGTAACTTTTAAGCTTGAAGAATAAAGGGCAAAATACTAAACTTCTCTCTAGAACTTTCCACATTCGGGGAATTTTCTTCATCTAAAAACAGTAATACCAACTTCCTGAGGCAGCAGTGAGGATCAGATGAAATAATCAACATAAATGGCTTTATTATTATTACTATTAACAAGACTGTGTGTTATTTCTGTGCAATTTTACTCCTGGCTTCCTAATACAATTGTTTCTCTATTTTTCTTCTATGTGATATCCTTATATCTTCCTTTTATTATATGGTAGTATTTCTAAAAGTTGTTTAAAATAATAATTGGAACAATGTCCTTTATAAGGAAAAGATATAAATGTAATTGAAGCATGTACATTATTTTCCATCCCAGTGCTAAATCTTATTGTGGAATCCTGGCACAGATAAAGCTTATGCTCAGGTGCCATGAGGCTCGAGGGGTAACGAAACGGATGGAAATGGTATTGGTGTTGAACGCAGGTAGTGGAAGAGACGCTGCTCCCACACTTGCTGTGGCTCAGCCCTGGGAGCAGCTGCAGCAGGACTAGGGTCATGCACAGTAGAGCCCCCACCAAATGCATCTGGGCAGAATAGAAAACAGCATCATCCCAAGGGCCGGCTTTCAGGCATTGCTAGACCAAGGGCTGCTGATGGAGAGAGTTTGGGAGAGAGAGAAGGAGAGAAGAGAAATAAAGTTGAAAGAATAGACTGTGGAAAATGAATAAAGAAGCAAGATATGATTATAATAGCAACAACAGCCATAAAGAAGTGAATGCCATGCTTCATAACTCCCTTTTGTAGGGCAAGGTGCTCAGCTCTCTGTGCCCCAGTTTCTTCATCTGTGAAATGGTGATTGGAGTGAGGAGAGGGCCTGCAATGTTTACCTGGAAAGGCTTCTCCACCTTTTTTATTGCCATGGACCCCTTTGATCATCTGTTGACCCATGGACCCTATCTTTGGGTTTTCCCAGCAGCAGATCCTAAGTGCAAGTAATGTATTTGAGGGGTATAGAAAATACCCATAGAGAAGTAGGGAAGGAAAGGAAGCCAATAAAGTGGAAAACTAGAGCTTAATCCTACAGGGATACTCTGGGACAAGGTGCAAAACCACTTCTCAGAAATTTTCCACCTGAAAGGTGAGGGAGCTGGGGTAATTACACACCTACTCCTGAGGGTATTAGTACCCTGGCACCTCCAGCCTGCCACGTGTGGGCATCCAGGCAGTGCTGCTTTGCATAGTTCGTGGGGTAGAGAGATGCAGATGCTGGTGGTTGGAAGCCAGCTGGGCACACAGACAGGTTGGAGGGATATGCAGAGGGGCACTTCCAGCATCTGCTGCAGACCCCCTTCTCAGAATAATGTTTTGAAATGCATAAAATAAAATACATAGGATTACAGAGAAAACCAATTATATTGAAATTCACTTCTCTCCACAGACCCCCTTGGGGGACCTCAGGTTAAGAAACCCTGCTAGGGTTTCTTTTCCATGTGAAGTTATATGGTTTTATGACCTAAGAGCACAGATTGTGTTACTCTGCCAGGAGGTGGTTCAGTAAAGCTCTGCCCACTCTAAGTAGAAACTATTTCAGAGGAAAAATGCACTCGCCCAACCTGACAATCCCCTGCAGCTCAGGGACTATAAATGATGCTGCTGGGCTCTCTCATTCTCTTTTTATTTTTTTGCAGTGTTTGTTTTGCTTTGATTATGTTTCTATGTTTTTAATGTGTCCTTTGTTAGCCCGGAAAGCACGCTGGGGCAGCAATTTGCCCACATGGCCCTGGCAGCAGCTCTGCCCTCCTCAGCTGTCCCTGGGGGGCTCCATCTTTAAAGTCATGTGTCTAAAGCACTAGGGTCCCACACAGCCACAGAGGGCCAGGGTCCATCATATGGCATCATGGTGCCAACAGGTGGCTGTGTGCGGGGTGTCAAAGCAGCCGCCCCACTGGGAGCTGCACGCCACTGAGACACTATTCCACCTCCTAATGTGACTCCGTGGCTCTGTTACTCACAGCTAAATTACAGTATTGTGACTTCATTGTTGAGTCCCAATTCTCCTAATTATAGCCTAGAGATCTATTATTTGATTTGGTAACACCAAGTGCTTCTTTTCTAAATCATGTAATCTCTTGTAGCTTATTAATGTCAGGTTTGCGCACACGCAGGGACTTGGTTGTTTGCCAGGCAGAATCAAATTTTCAAATTTTCGCTGTGTTATGTTACAGGGCTTTGCTTGTTACAATCTAATTATATTGGCACTGAAATACTGAAAACCAATTTATATTAGAAAGCACTTTAACTCTTTCTTTGGAATGAATTTACATGCGTAAGTGTCTGCCACACCATTGGTCTTTTTTTTGTTTGTTTTTCCACTGGGAAATTCCTTCTGGGAAAGAGGTAAAACTAATAGTCCCTTTCTATTAAAAAGTCTGTTGTTCATGGAGAAGAATTGTGAATGTGGCCATTCTTGAACATGTATGAAGCATGGAGAAGTAAGTGTGCCCCTCCCATCTCCCTAGGGAGGAAGGCCACTTGCCCCAGGCACCCTGGATCCCCTCTCCTGGTGGGCGTCACCTCTGGAACTGTTCCTCTGGAACGTCACCACCATCCACAGGCTTGGACCGTGTTATAGCTTCCCTGTCCCCTTCTCCCCTTCAGATGTATTTTCCTATGCTATGTTTTCTTCTCAGGGCCCAATGGATCCATTGCCCTGAAGACCCTGAGGGACTTGATGCCTATAGAGATTGTTCTAGAAGTGGGATCCCCGTCATCATCCTCATTTGCCTTCTCAGGAGAATCCTGCGGCTGTTGCATCTGACCACCAGGCTACTTGTTTTGCCACCTATCAGTCTCCCTTTTAGTGACCAGGAACACCTTCCATGTCAGACCATTTTAACCAGGGAATTCTATCTAAATCATCCAGCATGCAACCTTTGAAAAGGACACCCAGCTCCCTCCTGGCCTTTGACTTCTCTTCTGCCACCTGGGTCCCTTCTCTTTCTGGGTCTTCTAGGTAAGAGACCTGGACCCTGCTGACTTGGTGTGGGCAGAGAGGAAGGGGCTATCTCAGGAGGCAGTGGGGGACTCTGGCAGAAAGGAACTCACAGAGGGCGGCATCTTAATGGAATGAAAAGAAAGGTGGCATTAAAATCAAACAGATCTGGGTAAGGGGTAATCCTTATGCTTCAGCTTACTACTGCACATCTTGGGGAGGTAATTTAATCTTTCTAAGCTTCAATTTCTCTCATCTCTAAAATGGATACAGTTACACCTATCTCCTAGATTGTTTGGAGGATTAAATAGAATAATGTGTGTAGAGCACTTAACAGAGTTCTTAATAGGCAGGGAGAACTTAATATATGTTTCCTTATCCCCTGAAAGACCTTCCTCCTTGACCTCACCCTCCAAATTTGTGTGCTCCAGAGACCAGGCTCTTTCCAGTTGAGGATATTTTCTCTTCCCTCTATTGGAGTCCTTTGGCCCCTGCCCAACACTGCTTCTCGTGACCATAGCTACAGCATGACTTGCATTTCTGAGCTGGAAACATCCTTTTTTTTTTAGCTGTAAATTAATCAGCTGGTGCCCAGCGTCCTAGAGACATGATGAGGTTAGTTCAGTCCTCATACTCATAATGCATGTGTTGTGGCTGCAGTGGGTAGAGATTCACCCACTGACACTTCCTGGGCAGAATTAATGTTGGTGATCAAAACCAACTTCTAGAGCAAGACCTTTGCACATTTCATCTGTTTAATTTTATTTTTTATTACGAATATTTCAAACATTCTAAAATGTATAGCCAACACTGACACCTGCATTCCCACACCAGCTTTATCAGATTTACATTGTGTAATGTTTGCTTCTGGTCTTTTGCTTCAGGTACACTTTCTGCCCCTGGATACTCCTCTTTGATCCATTTCTGATCCCACTGTTCCCAGAGGGGACCACTCTTGTGTGTCTGGTTTTGTCATTCCTGTGCAAGTTTGAATACATACTTCTGTATCCACAGGCTATACCGACTATACTTGGCTCACTTTGTAAGCAGCATCCTATGCAGAGGATAGGATTAGGCAGACTTTGCTACTCCGATTATGTTAACCTCAGTGTCCTCTGCTGTAAAATGAGAATGCTAACACCTTCACAGACTTGCTCTGAGTAAAGTACTGGGCATAGTCCTAGGCACATGGTAGGCACTCAATGAATTTTTGCTTCTATCAGGATGGGATTATATTTAATATTGAATATATAATTAATTTGAGAGTTCTTGGTAAGTTCCTCTTTGCCCCTCTACTTAACGTTTTAGTATAAGAATTTAGAAGTATGCACTAGTATAGAGATGAGCATGCTTAATCTCCATGGGTCCATAACTGGGCTCTCGTGATCCAAACTCTCTTTAAAGTCACGATAGCTTCACCATGGAAATACTGTCATTGGCTGGCACCAGGTTCCTGCATTGTGCCAGGGTGGTGGGCACAGCAGAGGAACATATTCACCCCTGGAGGACATTTTCACATTCTCCAGTCCTGTGGCTGTTCTATTCGGGCAGAAGGTTTTGCTACAAAACTTTGAATGACTAGAAATTCAAATACATTTTCATAGTTTGTGAAATAATGCAAATCCCAGTGGCAGGAAGGCAGCCTAATATTCTGAGTGTAGCCTCATGGCCTTATGTATCCCATGATGGCGACTCCTCCAATTGACTTCATCTCGGAGAAACCTCCTTGAACGTGTCCAAGACTCAGCCCCTGCTGCCCCCAGACAGTCAGGTCCCTGCCACCTCAAACCTCTTCTCCTGAACTTTCCTGTCTCACTGAAAGGTGCCAACTTTCTGCAGCATTCAAGCCAGAAACATGGGAATAAGCATTTCTCCCTCACTCCCCAAACAGAATCCATCAGCAAGCCCAGGTAATTAACCTCTTCCACCCTGCCTGTATCTGAGCATCTCTCTCCACCTCCATTGACACCAGGATTGTCTAGGACACCATTACCTCTTAGAAGGCTGAGGACATCCTCTGAATGAGTCTCCTTCTTTTTTAGTTTCCCCCCACCCCATTTATTCTGTATGGAATGACCAATGTGATACTTCCAAAACTCTTCAAGAGATTCTCATTGGACTTAGAATAAAATTCAACTTCTTCTGGCCGAGGAGTCTGGTGGGAACTAGTTTCGATCATGCTTCTGTCTCACTCTGAGCCAGGCCCTCGTTCACTCAGAACTTCAGCCACACGGGGCTTTTCCAATTTCTCTTTCCCACGTTAGGGTATTTGCACACATTCTCTCCTCTGTCTGCAAAGCTTTCAGTATTATTGGCCCCTTCTGTTCCTTTTCATCCTTCACATCTCAGACAAAATGTCACTTTCTTGGAGAGAACTTCCTTTTCCTCTCTTTAATTGGGTGTTGCCACCACCGCAGACCTCATTTCATATATTCTACTTTGTGTTTATTTGGTTTGTGTCCTTATTACCTCTCCACCCTCAACCCCTCGCCCAAGACTGTGAGATCCAAGAGGGTAGAGATTTTATTCTGGTCACCACCAAGCTTCCAGTGCCAAGTCCAGTGCCTGGCACACAGTCGAAGATCAATAAATAGCTGTTGAATAAAGGAGTGAATGAATCCCAGGAAATTTATTTCCTTTGTTTTATAATGGAGAAGAATAGATTATTCCAGCTCTTTGGACCTGTCTAGTTCCCCCTCTTCCTTCCTTGCTTCAACAGAGTGGAGCTGCTCTACTCTCCCCGAGGGTACAGGGTACGGACTCATCCTCTGCCCTGGCTGGAAGTTGAAGAGACATCCGTGGCTTGGGGTCTCCATCCCACCTTTCTCTGCTGGATCCTGAGCTGGTAATTGAGATCCCATCTGAGCCGGATGGCTTATCCTCCAGGGAAGGTTCCTGGGCCCTTCCCCAGAGGTGGTTCTCATGTGATGCTAGCATGTGACACCTGACCAGTAGGCCAGTGGCAGCAGAAGGCCCATGTGGGGCCATTTCAAGGATTATGCCTGTTTACCTATGTGAGGGATGAGTGGTGTGAGGTCAGGAAGCCCCCTGTTAGGGTAGTCACAGAAGCAGACAGATGGATGAGAAATAGACAGGACCACCCCTGAAGCAAGGAAAGGGTTAGCCAAGCACACCCTGCTCCACAGAAGAGAACCCTCAAGGAACAATTACAGGTTGAATTGTGAATTACATCTACCATGGCTCTGAATACGTCCATTGCAGAGCTGATCTGTGGACTGACGTGGTTATTTAATCTCACTTCTAACAAATCATTGATCAAGTTTATGGAATTGGCTGATCCCTTTTTGCTCCTTTCTCTAGGATTTTCTCCATAAAAATAATGAGGTGAGGAGTGCCTGATCCACATGGGTACAAAAGAAACTGATGGTCTCCTCCTCTACTCTGTGGGTCTTCTAGAATATCCAAAGTACATCAAGGGTCGGAGAGGTGCCCTTCACCCAAAAACTCCAGCCAAAGAGCACAGAGCAAGGTAGATCCCTATGCTCACTTTCCTGGAATGAGGACCTCGAAACACGTTTCACAAGCCTCTCCCCGGCTTCTCACATTCAGAGAACCTGGCCTGTTTCCTCCTCACTGCTACGTCTCTGCCCGAACTGCTCCTCAGCCTGAAGACTCGCTTGCCCCCATCCCATTTCCACTTGTAGAAATTTAACCCACCCCACACGACCTGATTAAAAAATCATCTCCTGAAAGAAGTATTCTCAGATCCACCTGGTCAGAATTACACTCTGTTCCCAACAGCCCCACAATAAGTTGCCCGTGCTATTTATAGCTGGGATAATTGTGTTGTCCAGTTTGCTTAGAACAGTCCTGGATTATGCCTGTTGTCCCAGCATCATAATGAATAGCATCTTTTCACTCTCCAAAGTGTCCTAGTTGAACACTGGGTTGTATGGCATGGCAGACACACCCTGTGAACCCCCACTGAGTCATGCCCTTTTGTGGACCTCTCCCTCTGAATGCAGGCAGAACCTGTGACTTGCCTCTGGCCAGCAGAATATGGCAAAGGTAATGGTATAGTCACTCCCTTGATCATGTTGCCTTATAATAAATAGAAGACTCTGTCTTAGCAGAGTACAGCAAGAGATTGTCCTGCTGGCTTGAGCATGCAAGCTACTGTGATGTGAACTCACCCTATGGAAAGAGCGTCAGGAAATATGGGCAGGAACTGTGGGTGGACTTTAGGAGCTGAATGCCTCCATCTTCCAGAACAAGGAACTGAATCCTGCCAGTAACCACACGGGCAGGAAGAGGACCCTGAGCTCCAGAAAGGAATATAGCCCGGCTGACACCTTGATTGCAGCCTTGTGAGACCCGGAGCAGAGGGCTCAGCTGAGCCATGCCTATTCTTCTGACCCATGGACACTGCAAGAAAACAAATAGGTGTTGTTTCAGCCACTAAATGTGTGGTAATTTGTTTTGTAGCAATAAAAACTAATAACATGGTTACCCTAGTGATAGCACTAACCCAGAGCTCACATGGTCTCATATCTCTGACAGACTGGCATTTTCTTAAAGTCAAGACACAAAGTATATTCATCCTTCTAGTTTCCCTACACTCACAGAGCCCCGACTACTTTCCAGGTGCCGCACGAGGTATTGCAGCACAGTACTTAAATGAGCTAGGTCTTTGGAGTTAGAGTGTTTGGGTTTGAATCCCAGGTCCTTCACCGAGTAGCTGCGTGACTTTAAACAAGTGATTTAACCTCTCAGGACCTCAGTGTTCTCATTTGCAAAATGGGGTTACACAGTAGTGCTTTCTTCTGTGAGGTAAGATTGTTGTAAGGATAAATTAATGTAAAAATGCTTACAACCATTGGCACAGAGTGCTGCGTGAGTTTGCTGTTACTTGCACTCTTTGTTTCATTTAATCCTTCTGTCAAATCTGCTATTATTATCCCCATTTGCAGATGAGGAAACCGAGGCTCAGAGACATTAAATAACTTGTCCCAAAATTACGCAGCTAGTAAGCAGCAGAGAGACTCAAACCAAACCCATCCTTGCTTTCTTCCATACTGTCCATACTTGCATCTTTCTTGGGGATATACATTTTGGAAAAAAACAGAAAGAACTTTTGTTGGAATTCAACGGTGAATTATCCAAGAACCAGAGGTTAAAATGCTCAAATTTCGAGTTTGGCTAAGGCTCATGTTCTAAAGCCACCTTTTTAGCCATGAGTGGGTTTCTGGAAGCAGGCAGACAATTTAGACAGTTTAGTGGGATATGGTGACCCATAAACAAGCTCAGGGGCCTATTAAACTGACATCCCACCTGACAAATGACAATGAACTTTTAGACAATTTCAGTCTACTAAAAAGTGGATATTTATGTAAGTGTAGATTATTGGGGTCCATAGATAATTTGCTACCTGCTCATTTTTAATGTGTTTGTGAACACTCATGAGAAACTCATTAATTGTAAGTGTCTGTGAGCTTATTGTGTTGTAAACCAAGCCTGACGGCGCAACAGACACTGATAAAAGGAAGTGGCCTCTTTGCCAGCCAGTGTCGGAGCTGAGAAGGAGCGGGCATGCAAATCAGCCTGGGATAATTGACGAGATTGCGGCATGCACACAGCACTTATCTGAATGAGTTTTATGTCCCTGTCCTCAGGTAACCCTGCAGAAATACGAGCTGCTGGGATAAGGGTGATGCTAACCGCATTTGCCATGGTGGTACGACAGGGTCAGGCATCAAGGCCCAGTAATCGGGAAATGCGTGAAGGCCATGGCCTGACAAGTCTGAAATCCATTTATTCTTCTCTGCTCAGAACGCCCTTGTTCCTCTTCTAGGCTGGTGGGTTCCGCTCATCTTTCAGGACGAGTCAGTTCCTCCTTGAAGCTTTCTCTGACTCGGCTAGAAAAACATTTCCTCTTTTGTGCTCCGCCAGCCCCTTGCACATTTTCTGGACGAGCTCTAGTTATGCAGGTATCTGAAATGCCTCCCCTTTCCTCCATGCTAACTGAGTGCAGAATTCAAAAACTCTTCATGGATGCCCTCTAGTAATAAATGTCTTTATGGATACACTACACAAACAAGCATCTGTGAGGGTCCCAGATTTCGTGAGCAATAAGGAAAGGAATCACAGCATTCAGTACCTCTGCCTCGCCAATTCAGTTTGGTTCTTTCTCCTTCTGGGGCCTCAGGAGGGAACATACTACTCTTCTTGCCTCATGGTGAGGGGGCGGCAGAAACAAAAGCCCTGGAATGCCAACCTCCAGCCCGGCAGGCCTTATCTTTTGAAAAAAAAAGATTAGTTGCCAAGGAGAATTTATCTTACTAGAGACTAAGAGAAAACTGCAGTCCCCAGCCCCTGGGCTGTGGACTGGTACCAGTCCGTGGCCTCTTAGGAACCAAGCCACACAGCAGAAGGTGAGTGGCAGGTGAGTGAGCAAAACTTCATCTGTATTTATAGCCGCTCCCTATCACTCACATCACCGCCTGAGCTCTGCCTCCCCCTCCATCCGTCCATGGAAAAATTGTCTTCCAAGAAACCAGTCTCTGGTGCCAAAAAGGCTGGGGACCACTGCTCTAGTAGATATGAGACTCTAGTGGGACAAAATATCCACATGTTGCTCTTAATAGATACAACTGTATTCCTTAGCATATGCTAAACTGCTGCATGGAATAGCACCAACTGATTTATAATGAATAATGCCCCAACAAAATGTGATTTTATTTCTCACTTATGTAGTAATCTGAAATATGTATTCGGAGTGGTAGGCAGCACTCTTCCGTGCATCAGTTCAGGGATTCAGCCTCTTTCCATGTTGAAACTTCATTACCTTGTGAGTGTCGTCCTAGTCTACGCCAAAACGGCAGAAACAGAAAGAGGGTGGAGTGGGCCTGTGGAGGTTTCATTGCTAAAGCCTGAAAATGGCAAACTTCTTACTTCCATTCATATTCCACTGGCTAGAACTTAGTCACATAGCCATGCCTAACTGTAAGGGAAGTTGGGAAATGCCTTTTGCTGTGTGCCTGGGAAGAAAAGGAAATGGATTTTAGTGAAGAGAAAGCATTTTGTGACCCATCAATCTAAGCTAGTTTCCTTCCTTGTTTCCTCCTCCTCGTATTCTCCAGAGGTGGTAGATCACAACTGCACTGGGTTACATACAGTCCCTGTGACAGACGTTCTTCATATTTGGAGCATCCCTGAAGAGTTCTATGTTTCCAGGTTATTTTTTACATTGAACTATGTATTTCCCGCTTATTGCCACAATGATTTCAGAGATATGTTCCCGAACACAGACTACAATTTCCATTTAGGAATTCTTTTCTTTTTAATTTCAGAATATTATGAGGATACAAACGTTTTGATTACATGTTTTGCTTTTGTGCAGTTTGAGTCAAAGTTATAAGTGTGCCCATCACTGAGATAGCGTGAATTGTACCTGTTAGGTATAACTTTACCCGTCCCCTCCTACCCCCTCTCACATACTTGGTTTCCATTGAGTTTTACTAACATGTGTGCACAGGGTGTTGAAAGATTAGTTCCAATTTAATAATGAGTACACGTTGTTTGTTTTTTCATTCTTGTGATACTTCGCTTAGAAGAGTGGTTTCCAGTTCTATCCAGGTTATTACAAAAGGTATTAGTTCACCATTTTTATGGCTGCATAGTACTCCATAGTATACATATACCACATTTTATTAATCCATTCATGTACTGATGGGTGCTTGGATTGATTCCACATCTTTGCAATTGTGAATTGTGCTGCTATAAACATTTGAGGGCATGTGTCTTTTTGGTAAAATGCTGTTTTTTTCCTTTGGGTAAATACCCAATAGTGGGATTGCTGAATCAAACAGTAGGTCTACTTTTAGTTTTTTGAGGTATCTCCATACTATTTTCCATAGAGGTTGTACTAGTTTGCAGTCCCACCAATAGTGTATAAGTGTTCCCTTCTCTCTGCATCCATGCCAGCATCTGTTGTTTGGGAACTTTTTGATACAAGCCATTCTCACTGGGGTTAGGTGAAGTCTCATTGTGGTTTTGATTTTCATTTCCCTGATGGCTAGAGACTGTGCATTTTGTCATATGTTTATTGGCCATTATTAGTCTATCTTCTTTTGAAAAGGTTCTGTTCATGTCTTTTGGCCACTTTTTTATGGGGTTGTTTGATTTTTTCTTGCTGATTTGTTTGAGTTCTCACTACCACCACCTCTATTCAATATAGTGCTGGAAGTCTTAGCCAGAACAATTAGACAAGAGAAGGAAATCAAGGGTATCCAAATGGGGAAAGAAAAGGTCAAACTATCGCTCTTTGCTGATGATATGATCTTACATTTAGAAAACCCCAAAGACTCTGCCAAGAGACTTCTGGAATTGATAAACAAATTCATCAAAGTTTCAGGTTACAAAATCGATGTACACAAATCAGTAACGTTCATATATGCCAACAACAGCCAAGCTGAGAATCAAATCAAAGACTCAATACCTTTCACAATAGCAACAAAGAAAATAACATACTTAGGAATGCATTTAACTAAGGAGGTGAAAGACCTCTACAAGCAAAACTATGAAACACTGAGGAAGGAAATGGTAGAGGACATAAACAAATGGAAAAACATATCATGTTCATGGATGAGCAGAATCAACATTGTTAAAATGTCTATACTACCCAAAGTGATCTACAGATTCAATGCAATCCCCATTAAAATACCAACATCATTTTTCACGAATCTGGGAAAAATAGTTCTATGCTTCGTATGGAACTCAAAAAGACCCTGAATAGCCAAAACAACCTTAAGCCATAAGAACAAATCAGGAGGCATAATTTTACAGACTTAAAGCTATACTACAAGGCTATGGTAACCAAAACAACATGGGATTGGCATAAAAACAGAGATATAGACCTATAGATCAGAACAGAGAAACCAGATATAAAACCATGCTCATATTGCCATCTGATCTTTGACAAAGCAGACAAAAACATATCCTGGGAAAAAGAATCCCTATTCAATAAATGGTGCTGGGAAAATTGGATAGGCACATGTAGAAGACTGAAACAGGATCTGCACCTCTCATCTCTCGCAAAAATTAATTCACAATGTATAACAGACTTAAACCTAAGACATGAAACTATAAGAATTCTAGAAGAAAATATTGGGAAAACTCTTCTAGATATCAGACTAGACAAAGAATTTATGAAGAAGACACCAAAGGCAATCTCAGCAACAACAAAAATTAACAAATGGGACTTGATTAAACTAAAAAGCTTCTGTACAGCCAACAAAACAATCAATAGAGTGAATAGACAACTTACAGAATGGGAGAAAATATTTGCATGCTATATAGCTGATAAAAGGCTAATAATCAGAATCTACATAGTAATTCTTATACTTAACCAAATAGTACCCCAACTTTGCCAGTGGAATTTGATTGCTCCCACCAAACTCTGCTTTATGGAAACCAAATACACTACTGGTTTCCATGATCCTGTACATCCGTTTAAATAAATGGATATGTTAAAACATAGCATACAGAAAATGACCATTTCTGTAATTCCATGAGGCTGGGCTTATCTATCTACTACAACTGCTTGGCTGTCATTCTAGTATACAGCAAGAATCCTTACCTGAAAGGGCCTCCTGAAGATGCTATTTCAGATTCTTCTAGGCAATGCTTTAGACAGATGATAAGCCCACTCTTTCTAAATGAAGTTTCTGGGTAATGGGCCATTTGATGGCATGAGTGTTTGGCCAAGCATTTGCAGAGTTCAGTGAGCAAGGCTTCTGCAACTGCCATGGGAAATCATTTCCATGATCTACTCAAAGCTGGAGTTCCTGGACTACGGCTAGTGTCTGTTTTTGGTGATTATGCACAATGTGAGACTAACCCATTTAAAACTCTGTATTTGTCTTTCAACTATTGTCAAACCAACCTGAGAAAATTGATAAACAATGGGGATGAGGTGAAGAGAAATGCTACCTTTTTGTTTTATGTTTAATTAAGAATACATTCAGATGAATATTGTAGAATACCCATCTAAGAATGACTTAAAATATTCTTTAAGCTCGCATAATAAGAAGTTAGGAGACAGGCTTTAGGTCAGCTTGTCTGCAAGCCCTTGGTTCTCTCGTGGTCACGAAGTGGCTGCTCCAGTGCCATGCATCACACCCTCACACAATAACATCTATTAATAAAACAAGAAGTAAGGAACAGACATTTCCCTTGGAGTGTTCTCTCTCTTTTTATCATTGGGGTTTTCTGCATGCTCCCTCCAGCGTATTGTTCCTTAAGTCTTATTATTTATTTCTAGACCAATCATTGCCTAATGGGAATGGAATTAGCATGATTGGTTTAGAATTGGAATGATTTATGTCCTGGGGCTGGGTACATTGTTACCTGGACAAAAATCTGGGTTCTTCCAAAAAGAAGAACCAGGGATCATTGTTGGGTAAGTAATCAATGGTATCTACCACATTGCTTGAGGTGTTTCTAGCTTTACATTGTACTAAACTAGATTAAAAGAAACCAGTATTCCTAAATATCATCACTTATTTCCACCCACAGAAAAGCTTTTTATAAAACTGTGCTTTAATATTATAATCTCACTTTCCTTTGAAGCATTTTTTTTTACTGCTATAACAACAATTACTGTTTGCCATATTCCAGTGTTATAGTAAGTGATCTATGTGCCTTATCTGATTAAAGTCACCAAATAAACAAGATGAGGCTGGTACGGTGAGACCCTCACTTTGCAAATAAGGAAACAGAATCTTAACATAGTTAAATGTTAAGCAAAATGCCTTTGCTGAACCTCACACAGCTGGTAAGTGGTAGCAAATAGATTTGAACTTCAGACCTCTGGCTTCAGACTCTAAATCCTTAACTAGTACACCGTACTGGTTTTGTATCGTACATTACTAAGTGTCTTTTATACATATATTCCTGTCATCAATTCCCAGATATTAAAATTTGGAAAAATTTGTCTCCACTAGACCTGCTACAAGAAGGTTGAAATGACATATCTAACATGATTTTTGGTTTCCAGGAAGCTCAGAGGTATTTTTTTTGCATTTATTTGCCGTTATTTTTTTCAGCCAGAAATTCTTGGTAAACTTTATTCCATTCCATTATTCTGCCTTTATAATTTAGTGCTTAACTTTTGTCTTTTGCAAGTGTTTTGGTCCTAATATATCCATGCTTTGATCAGAAATCATTTTGGAGGAAAGGGAAATGCAAACAAATCTAGTGGTCATATGACACGCATGCTGAAAGTTGAAGAATGAAAACTACTGATGCCTAGAACCTATTTTGAAATGCATAAAAAGTTAAACATATAAATGGACAGAAGATTTGATGAATGGATAGATAAATGTACAGTAAAGCAAATATTATGAAAAGATAATTATAGAATCTTAAGTTGTGAGTATATGGGTGTTTGCTATACAATTCTTTCAAATTTTCCGCCTTTCAAATGTTCGTCATAAAATGTTGGGAAATATGTCAAAAAGAATACAGACCAATTTTTATAAAGGAGTCTCACAAAAGGATAATTCCTCCTAAGGGGAGGAACATTTAGGTTTTTTGTTAGTATCAGCTTCACCACTCCCCAAACCACACAGCTCACGTTTGCAAGCACTAGGTCATGCACGTGTGTGTGCACACAATCGACCTCTCTCTCTCTCTCTCTCTCTCTCTCTCTCTCCTTTGCTGTTTTTTAGAGGCCCAGAGTTCCATACGAGTTTATGTTTTATATCTGTAAGTGGAAAGATCTCCGGGAAACCAAGAAAAGACGTCTTGGTGGGCTGAGCAAGTTTTGTCCCTCCCTTCCTTCCTTCCGTCCCTCTCTCCCTCCTTTTCTTTTTTCATTGCTTCCTTCTTTACCTCCCTTCCAACATGTGCCAGGACTATACTGATCATGAGGGACTACGAAGATCAAAGTGCCTGACTCAAGGAGATACTGGTCAAATAGAAAAGACCAATATACAGGCAAATAAAAATAGTACAGCCTGAAAGGTGAATACAGAAGAGGGCCCAGGACAGTCTCTCAAAGGAGGAGATGTTGGATTTTGAAAGAATAAGGAGTTTTCAGGGCTGACAAGGGAAGAAAGAATAGATAAAGACAGCACCATGTGCCGGTAAGTAGAGGCATGACCCAAATGTCAATATTTCAGAGAGTCTGGAGTTTAGGTGCCAAGGGTGTGTGTGGGGAGGGAGGGGGGTTTGCTGGGAAATGAGGCTCAAGACGTAAGCAGAGGCTAAATAATGCAGAGTCTTATACATCACTTATGCTCCAGGCAACTGAGTGACATTGGAGGATTTAAGTAGGGGACTAAACTGCAAGGTAGACCCAGCGATGTGGAACAAGAGGACTTGACACCTGAAGACACGTGGGGTCACGGGATCGTCTAGGATGACCCAGGTTTCTGGCTTGGGGCTCTGAGAGTGGTGATGCCATTTCCAGGGTGGGCAACACTGGCAGAGCCTTGCTGCTGAGCTGGCAGCATGGGGAGGGACCCATTTCCTTCTTTGGGAAGTCCTCCAACTCCACCATGGCTTGTTGAAGGCCTAGATTTCTCCCGCGTGAATGAATATTTGTACTTTTCCTGCTTCCAAGTGAAGAGAATCCATGCTCTGCCTTCCTGTACCGTCAGAGCCTGCTGGGAAAAAGCCTTGCAAATGGCTTCAGAAATGCTTTCCAAGCCATCTGGAGCACAGGTTGGAGGAACCCCTCCAACCCCTCCAAACACAGGCCCAGCTCTAACTCCTGGACCTCTGGCTTCACATCCCCTGTCTGCTGTCTCTAAGAAACAAACCTTATGCTGTCTCACTTTATTATGAAATTAAATTTGTTTCCAAAGACCTCAAAGGAGGAAAATGAAATTGTTTTCAGCTTTGATTACGGTCATAATAAAATAGCTATTTGGGGGGAGAGGCGGATTGTGTTATTCTTGGATAAATGAGGAACAAAAATACTTTTTTACAGTTTACCATAAAGACAGCAATAGAATTTTTCACAAGACAAATGCAATCAACAATTCAGAAAAGATGAGGGCATCTCCGTTCTTCCTCTGGACATTGCACACAGTGGGATATCTGATCTCTGCCAAGCTGGGAAAGCAGCAAAATAGGCTTCCAGTCTGCGTTCCCAGTTACACCAGCTTCGTCCAGGGTCAGAACCCTTCTCCCATTTACTATGCCCACTCCCCTTTCCTGTACCTCACTCCCAGCTTCCTTGCTGAAATTAGTTTCTGGAGCCCAAATGAGATTCAGTTTGCTTATATTAAGCACTAACCACACGCACTAAGCATGTGCACAACGCTGTCGTGTGTCCATCTCATTTGATCATCACAGCAGCTCCATAAACTAGGGAATGATCATTCTTGTTTTCCAAATGGGAATACCGAAGTGTAGAAAGGTAAAATGACTTGCCCCGGGTCTCACAGCTGGTGAGTTAATCAACTTAAAATTTTGAATATAGATCTGTCTGAAGTTCTTTCCCTTACTCCAAGTTCCCTCTTCTCCCTTAGGGACCCAGGCCTTTGTAGGGCACCATCAAGTGGCACTGTCTAGTGGAAATAAAGTGGGATTTAGTAATCAAGCCCTGTGATCTTGGGAAAGTCACTCTGAGATGTTTTGCATCTTGGTGTTCTCACTGGAAAAGAGTGAAGAAATAAATTCGACTTAGGGGGTTGGATTTGGTAAGGAGCAATAAGTAGAACATATATAAAGTACCTATTAAAGAGTAAAGGCTCAAAAAAAATTAGTTTCTTAATGAAGCATTTGTCGTCTCATTCTAGGATATGATACCCTAATACCCACGAAGAGGGAAAAAATGAGATAAAAATTATACTTAAAAAAGACAACTCCCATATGACACGCTGCCACAGGGAGTTGGGGGTACTTTGGACCCAATGGCCTTGGAGTAACCTTAAAAATCCCACTGTGTTGGCAGCTACCTGCCTACTCTAAATGCTGAGTCAGTATACACCCTCTCTGTCCCTAGTCTGGGCTTCAGTCTGTGCCCAGGGGCGGGAGCCAGCGGAGGCACTTCTTTCTCTTCCATCCTGAAACAAAAGGATGGTTTCAAAGCGTGTTATGTACTACCAGAGCACTTCCCCAAATCAGACTTCAATTCAGAGAAAGTGTTCACTTTCCAAATGACCTAAATGGTTTTGAAGAAAGGTTAGGTTTTCAATCCCCTGAGTTTTCAAGATAACGTTTTTGAGTAGGGGTCTCCAATCTGTTCCCTTTTAATGCTTGCACGAAGACCCAAACCAGCTCCAAACCCTGACCCTGGGGGAAAAGAAGAGTGAAGGGAACCTTGGCAGTGTGCACACAGACTGATGTTTGTTCTCTCTCCCACTCCACTCTGACTGCTCACGTTGGGTGACTCAGCTTTGAAAGAAGCCAGAGACCGTGGAAACGCTGCCTCCTAACACCCCGTCTGAGCTTCCCCGGGCCTGGTTCTGAACCTACAGACTTGAGTTGCTGTCAAATTAGATGCGTCTCCCTTTAACTTTCTTTTAAGTCTACACATTTAAAGGCCTGGCCTGGAGACCTCATTGGTACAAAGTATTTGGGTTCTTTGATTTTCTAATAATAAATAAATCAGACGTTAGAGTAAGAACTGCTGAAATCTCAGAAATCTGCCCCCAGTTTATGGCAAATCTTTTTATGTATTCAAATGCTTTGGATACACATTAAAGATTTCAGCCCTTATTTATGATTTTGAACATTGCCTTGGCTTTTGACAAACGCATCAATAATTGGCAAGGGAATGGGGCAGGACACACTTTGGCTGATGTCCCGAGCCCTGGCCTCTCTTGGCAATAACCCCAGATGCTTATGAGGAATCAAGGGTCATTTATACGAATGAGCACAAGTCCTTGCTCATTCACACATTGTGCCCGTGTGTCCTGGGAACTCAGAAGCCCTTGGGGAAGTGAAGTGATCTTTAACATCATCATCAGAAGACAGGGGGAACAGGGGTAGGTGCTATGGGGACACAAGTAGAAGCTGCTCCTGTGGGGCTGTATCAGCGAAATCTAGAGCCCGTCTTCCCCCAGTCTCTTCTCTTGTATTTGGCCTGAACCCAACAAGATGGCCTTCCCTACCCTAGGCCAGTGAGGGGGTGAGTCAAGGAACAAAAGCACAGAGAATCTGAGGTTGGGGTGGAAGAAGACAAGGAGAGACACAAAGGACAAACTTCCTCACTTTCACAGCTGACCTTCTGATTAGAGGTGGGACGCAGTGAGAGGATCACTGGCAATGCAGGACACATGCAGATCAGGACAGCAGGACACAGAGGGGAGGACAAACTGTGCCATGTGAGAAAGAGCTGGAGGCCTGAGGCTGGTTAGTGGGGAAGAAAAGATGACATGGGGGGAGGGAGAATGAGAGCTCTTTGTCGATACTTGAAGGGTGAGCATGAGGAAGACATGCACCCACGGTCAGAGAAATGAGACCTAGAAAGCTACAAAGGAAAATATTTCCACAACAGTTTAAGGATTCCACCAATAAAGGGAGGAAAAATGGAATGCCATTCTCTGTTGAGCACCCACTATGACTGGGGTCTGTAGGAGGCATTTGGTGTTGTTTTGACCAAGAGGTCTTCACCTTAGGGCTGAAAATGGATGTGATGAGAGAACTGAAAGCCAGAGAGGCTATGGAACTTATCTGAGACCTCAGAGCTAGTGATGGACTAGGGAAGAGCTTGAATTCGAACTTCTACCACTTCTCCACACTGACCTGTTATGGTCAGTGATCAAGCAGAACCTCATTTTAGGTGATTGCAGAGGAATTTCTGCAGGGATGAAGGCTCACACTAGCTATGCTCTGAGATTCCTTCCCAGTCTGAGGAACTCTGCACACAGGCCTGGTGGCCCAAGGAAGTGTGACTGGAGTGTGGAAGGCTGGAGACAAGGAGGAGGAGGAGGAATGCTTTGTGGGCAAGTCATCTGTTCAGCAGAGTAAAATGAATGGCAACTGGGTCTCCCCTGGGACTGATCCAACTGTACCCGACAATGAAACACTTCACAAAGAAACCTGACAATTTAGTTGTTAATTTAAAACATCCTTCCTTAAGCTGCCTGTAACTACAGCCTAATTGTTGCAAGTTGGTGGTTTATTAAAAAAAAAAAGGAAAGAAAGCAAAATCACATAAAATACAAATGTGTATTTCTTCTGCAATAATTCAGTCTATTCTCACGTTCATTTTTCTCTGTACTCTTTCATGTTACGATCAGATTCTAAATCTATGCACTAAAAATTTATTTCTGTAAAAAATCTAATGTCATTTCAAGAATGTAGAGGTTTCCCATTCTGTCTTTTAAGAGACAACTCAGTGGTGGAAACAGTCTGGGCTCTGCAGCGTAGGACCTGATTTCAGGCCTGGAATGGAATATTAGCTAGTTGGTATTCAGGCAATTTGCTTAACCTCTCTGACTTTGGCTTCCTCCTCTGTAAAACAGATAATAATGTCTACATTGCATTTGTGTTGGCATAGTCAAAGAGATCAAGTCTATGAGAAGATCTTTTAAGCTCTAATAAATAACACTAATGTTTGTAATTCTTTTCTAGCTCAAAAGGCTTGGTGCATGAGGCATTCTTTTGACTCCTAGGGCAGTTACAGATTTATTATTTATTATCCATTCATCCATCCAGTCATCCATCTGTCCACCCACCCACCCACCCATCCATCCATCTACCTATCTTGTCATTTAGGGGAGAAGGAGCTTCCACCATATCCTGGGTTGCAAGATTAATTACACCTGTTGGGAGCGATGGGCTCTCAATGTTCTGTCAGATGGGTTCTCACTGAATTAGAGGCTTGTTGAAAGATTTCATTCTCTGCATCTGGACCAGTTGAGAGGGACAGGTGCTGGTAATTTTTATCACGTTATTGTCTACAGGTCTTTTTATACCCTCTTCCCATTCCCAGGGATATACGAATGCAAACACACAAATTGAGGGGTTGATATAAGATTTAATTTCACCCTATTTCACCTCCTTCAGTGTAAATATAGGCACCATTTATGTTTAACTTATTATATGTTAGTTTCTACACTGAATGTTTTATGTACTATATCAATACATCTGTTAAGATTCTTTATATGGAAAACAGCAGAAGAGCCAACTCAAACTGGCTTAAGTGATGACGGACTACATTGGCTCCTATAAAGGGAGAGTCTTGAGGCAGGTTTAGTTAAACAAATCACCAAGACCCAGTTTCTTTCCATTTTTGTTCTGCCTTTCACGGTTCAGCTTCATCTTAAGGTTGACACCATGGTCATGAGATATCTACCAATAGCATTTGGGTTTATAGTCCCAAGGTAGGAACCAATAACCCCTCCACGGACCAAGGAAGGTCCATGTCTACAGACTCTCTTCCCCAACTAGCAAACAATCTAAGTTACAGATTGGACCAAGTTAAGTCAAGTGTCCAACCTTGAACCATCAAATATCAAGGGGATGGAACTATGCTGACTGGCGGAGAGTATAGTGGTGACCCACTCACTAACTGACATTGGCTTCCTTCCCTTCCCTGTTTCACTACCTCATTCCTCTCCCCAATTTCTCAAGATGTGATTCTGGGGAAATACAACCTGAAGTTGCATCTTTTCCTCCACTACTCATCTATAGGAATCTCCATCCATCCTTCCTGCACCTCAGGATGTTCCATGGACATAACAGATGCTTGGTAGGTGTCAGATGGGTGCATGAATCCCAACCCAGGAATGTAGTGACCACGTAGAACATGACTTTGTCCCTTGTAGGCACAGAGAGTATGACCATGACCCTGCTTCCCATTTCATTATTTCCTCTTTGGGTCCCAGAATAATGTAAGGAAGGCAGAGCCTGGTTTATCTTTCTAAACCCTAAGAGGGTTTGACTTGAAGCTTCCATTGATATCATGAGCAAACTGTAACTGGCACCTGGTTTCAAGAAGATCCCAGGAAAAGAATATTCACACAAATTTTATAGATGAGATCCCAGGAAATAATTTAGTAGCTTTACTAAGGTCTTTCCAATTTCACCTAATTCCCAATACCATGATAACTCACATTCTGGAATAAAAATTGGAGGATGGGGGAGAAGTGACTTCTGATATTTTCTTCTGACATTTTAAGAGGTACTATGCTACCAACTAAGCAATTTAGATTCAACATTCTTTTAATATTTCCAGACCACCTATCACAGAATGTAAACCAAGTT
>NW_012150174.1:4049540-4084673 GCF_000956105.1 Propithecus coquereli
CTACATGCATTTTAAATGCATAGAATAAAATGCATTGGTACAAAAGAAACAAATTGTATTAAAATGCAATAATAAAAATATTTGGAAAAATTGTATCAGAATAATGCCTACATGCATTTTAAATGCATAGAATAAAATGCATTGGTACAAAAGAAACAAATTGTATTATACATAAATAATAAAAATATTTGGAAAATTATTCTTACCTGTACTTGATCAAAGTATCACAGGAGCCCACTTAGGAAAGAATGATTCAGGCAAAAGAAAGATGGAAGAGAAGGAATTCCACATGTGTTATGATGAACAATCTAAATTAATGGAGTAAATTTAGAAAGCAACTATTTTTTCTCTTTTTACTAACAGCTTTCCAAGGAATATAATACACATATAATAAACTCCACACACTTAAAGTGTACAATGATGCCTTTTGACATACATATACACTCATGAAACCATCAAGATAATTCACATACCACTCCCCCTCCACCAAAATTTCCTCATGCCCCTTTGTAACCCTTACAAATCACCTTAACTTATATTTCCTACTCTTCCTTAAACTTATTTGGTGGGACCAGTTAATCTTCTGTGCCTGAATAAGAACTCTGGCTGTCCCCTGAATTTTATGGACATTCTTAGGTAATGAAATATGTTTACCACTCACTTTCAGTCTCAAAAAATATCCTCAATTTATAAATTAAATTGTCCAATCCCATGTAATGGTGAAATCTTGAAACTAGATTTAGAGTTACAATTTTCTCCTCCTCCCACCTGGGTCTGCTATAGTGAGAGAAAGGGGCATGGTGGCCACTTTGTCTTTCCTGACTTGGGGCATTCACTCCCCTCCCTTTTTGCTTTGTCTGCCTCCAGGGCTGGAGCGTGGTGGTCAGGAAGAGGGAAGAGAAGAGAAGCGCGAAGCTCTTATTTGAGGGGTCCTGCTGAGTAAGGGCCCTTAGTTGGTCTCTCTGGGGGATCCCACCCCTGCCCTCAGTGCTGGAGGCCTTTTATGTGCAGTACCCTTGACAAGGCTGCTCCCTTCCAGCTAGTGTAGCACTACCTACACCTGGTAGTGCTCTCAGTTTGTTTCTGCTGAGGTGTCTTCATCCCTCCAGGTTCTATTGAGTAAGAGCTAAGAAGACTCACGCAGGTGTCTCTCATGTGCACCCAGGTGTGGTCTTTCTTGCCTCTTCAAATCTGAGAGGTCACACCAAATGTAGCATACATATGCTTTCTCTCTGTTCTTCTACACAAGCAGCCAGCTGGCCATAATATCTGGCCCAATAGATTTATTAAACATGGCAAGGCAACTAAGTACCCCCACCCCAGAGGACACATATTAAGGTCCTGAGTGGTCTCCTTGAAGTTCCTTTTGTTGGACTTGAGGTAAATGTAGAAATGCCTTCCAGTTTGCTCCCTTAGGGAGCTGAGACTCGAGGTACCTAGACTCCTCTACAAAATCCATTTCTAATCTGCAACTCAACTCCTTTTTATCTTTGTGGCGGATGAGAGTTAAGAGTTATATAGCCAAGATTTGGTATATCTTTTACAAATCCTGCTTCATGGCTTCTCACCTCAGTTTGAAATATTGCATATATTGTCTTTAGCTAAAATTAAGAAAGGAAGAATCCCATTTAAACATTCTTTTGCATAAATTTCACATCCTGGGGGCTAGATAATGCATAAGAAATGTGAACAATTCTTCTCCTAAAGGCCTGGCTTCCCGGTTTCTTGCTATCTTTCTTTAAGACAGTAAAGAGGGTATGAAATACTAACTACTCTCACTATAAATCTCACCCTGGAGAATCACATGATAAAATTCCTTCCCTCTTTCCCCACTGGAGTTATGCTTCAAGATATAACAAAAAATAAGTTGATGACTTTTAGCAAAACACGCCTCATATCACTGAGTAAAGCTAGTGTTTAACACCTCAGTTGGATCATCAGAGAGAACATGTTTCAAGAATAAGAGAATGCCCCTTAATCCATAATTGATTCATCTTTGTACATTTCTAAACCTGTGACAAAGGTTCTGGCATGTATTAAGGGTTTATATAGATATAGTCGACTTTGTACCAACACGTTCTTAGGTTTTAACTTCGGAGTTATGGACAAGGCCCGTCAGCTCCACGGTTCACACTCACGGTGGCTAGTTACGGGCTGAGGCCAAGCAATCTGAGAGCATCCGCCCCCGAGGCCCATGTCCTCTACCTGCAGTTGTCACCTATGATTTCCAGGCCCATCCTTTCTATTATTGAGGACTTGGTGGTTTTCTTTCCATTCCACAGTTCCATAAAATTTCAGTAACTACATAGGCCACCCATCAAACAAACAGGCTCCGTAATATCTGGGCCTCCTTGATTCCTATTAGCATCCCCTGTACTCCATTTTGGAGCTGCATTTGTTACCTAGAACTGTTCCATCAGAAAAGTCCATTTCCTGCTTCTTACTTCGACCAGAGCATTCCAGTGCCCCAGGATCCCTGCCTCTTCTTCACCCCTCATACTTTCCTGTCCATCCAGGACCCCGTGGTTCTCAGCACAGTTACTTGCTCAAAGGCCTCTTCCATTTCCCTGCTTTTCTGTACTTCTGCCATATCTGCCTGGCAAAACCTTAACCTCAGATCTATTTTACATTCTAGTTGCACTTCTTCTACACCTGGGCAGCTGAGCAATAGTGGGAAAGATCAAATAACCAAAACATTGGTACTCTACAAATTCATGGTCTATAACCTGATCTTTGGTCAAGTTCCTCTAGCATCTTTAGAATTATCCCAATCTTCCTCCCTCGCTGCGTGCCTCCTACTCAGACTTATCTACTCCCCATTACTCCCTCTCTCAGCTGATACCGTAGCATTTTTGGTACTTTATCAAGATTCGCCATGTACTTGGGGCCTGGACATTGGTATTTTGTAAAAGCTCCCCAAGTGATTCTGATGTACATCCATAGCTGAGGACCACTGATCTAGAGAAACCCCGTAAACCCCTGAACTTCGGCCCAGGGACTCTGTCTCAGCCCTCTGGCTCCACATCACCTCCACTTGCTCTGGATCACCACCCACTCAGTAATCTATGGTCCCAGCCACTGAGTTTCCCATCTTGGTTCCCCTTTCCCTCATTTTGCTCCACTAGGATTTTATGACCCACCTTTAGACTACTGATTTGGGTACTGCAATGATGACCCCACAGGATACTTATGATAACAATCAGCTACACATGCACACACACACATATGTACACACTTCTGTGTGTTTATTTAGGAAGGGCTATGAGACTGGAAGGATTGAGCTGTAAATACCTTTAAATATCAAGCTACAGAATTAGGACGGTGTCAGATTGGTTATTGTCATCTAAGCAACATCACCGCCAAGCTCATCTAAGGATGACCTACATTTCCAAGCATGCCGTTTCATACAGAATTTTGAGTTAGTTTGCCAATGAGAAGATGCATGGGATTGGGAAGGTGGCAATGATGTGATCATTCTTTTCAGAATGTTGTACTAGTCAGACACAGAAAGCTCTTCTCAATCTCTTCATGGCAGCAGTGGTTGGAGAACCTCCCTACTCCAGTTCATTAGGATCCATTCCAGTGAGTGTTTCTCTGATCGTCAGATGTTGGTCTTCTAGATAGATCTTCATTCTCCCAACTCTCCCCACATTTGTGTAAATCCTAATTCCTATTTCAAATCCCATATCCCCATAATGTCCCAGAGGTTATGTGTTTTTGACTAAACCTAGGCTAATAGAAGGTCTTAATATTTTGGAGAAATGGAAGTTTCTGAAGGTTCTTGACTAGAAGAGTCACATCATAAAAGTAATGTCTGAGAAAAAATGAATTTTGGGAAGCCAATAACTTTTCCAGTAGGTAATGTTGATAATGACTTAATTTTCTGTGTCATCCTGCTCTGAACATGTCCCCTGGGTGGTCTGATTATCTAAAGCAGAGGCCAGCTCTGGTGACATGCTCCTCCTCCAGCTCTAGCTGAGTGTGTGTCAGTACATACATGTGTTTGTGTGGACTGGGGGTGCATGACCAGAAGGCAGCATAGCACTCTTAGTTGACACCTGGCCCTGTTCTGTCAGGAGCCCAGGAAAGAGAGCTGGTGTGAGATTCAGAACATCTGGCTTTGGCCCTTATCAACCCTGCGAGCTTGACCAAGTCACAACCCCTGCTGTGCTTCAGGTTCCTCATCTGTTAATTGGTCAAACAAAGTAATTATTCCAGAGCTGTCTCTCAGCCCTAATGTTCTACAGGTCCATGAATCCACTGACAGTAGGTTGATTTCCTTGGCTCAAAATGTCCCTCCAGACCCAGCCTAGGACAAGGCCAGCAAGGGCTAAGTCAGGCCTGGAAGCTGTAAGCTCTGCCCTGGGCTTGTGGCGGCTGATTTATGGACATGACCTTGTTCTGAGACAGGACCTGAAGGCAGCCAGGGAGGTGAGAACCCACAGGCACTAGAGAAGTAAACAACTGTGCCCACAAAGTTAGGGCCCAGGAAGGGTTTGGCCACCTCAGCTGCTGACAGACAGACAAATGGAGGAACACATCTCACTCTTGCCTCTCAGCCTCTCCCTTTTGGGAGCTACTGCCACCTCTCAAGGTGTGATGAGTAGGTTAAGAATGAGCCACAGTGCAGATTTATGGTGCCTGTAAGTTTCCCATGTTTTCTCAGGGAAGATTCCTTCACCAAGGCAGTCTCCCCTTTCTCTTGTCCTGAGGCCCCAGGCCTAAGCCACACACAAATCTTGATTTCATTAGGAGTTCTCTGTTCCTTCAGCTGCTCCTATTTTCCCTCTGAAGACACACACCCTTCCCTGGAAGTTTTATTGTTCCCACGCTGCCTCATTTTCTCACGAGTTCCTTCCTGGGGAGCTGGGACTCAGCCAGCCTTTTCTTGTGGGAAATAGACCCCAGTACCCACAAGAAAGCCCCCTTTCCTCTTCGTTATGTCTCCTATTGTCATTAAAAAAAGAAAGGCAATAAAAATCTCTCTTCCTCCTGGTGCTCTTTATAGATTTCCTCATTAAGAGAATTAAGAGCAATCCTTAGCTGCTTCTCTTTAGACATATCATCTTGAAACTCTTTGCTACTCAAGTCAAATATGTTGATTGTTTGCTGCCAACACTCAACTCCCAGGGTGGGTTCTGGTCATCTTCTCTACAGTTGCAGCCAGAGAGAAAGAGAAAAGCAGGTGGTGGCATTTGAGACTGCACATTTCCACCCAACAACCACTCTCCTCTGGGCCTTAAGGGGAAGGAATTGCATACTTGTTTCTGACTAGGCTTTGTACAGAGCCGGTACAATTATTCCTTCTGGAAGCCATCCAGACCCAGGTGGTTCAGACGGTGAGCTCCCTATTCCTGGAAAGTTACATATGGAAGATGGCTGTTTTTCTACTGTAAGAAGGGTCAAACCTGGTGACTGCTAAGTCCATTTTTATTTGGAGTATCTTGAATACAAGGCCCGTTCATCCCCAGTCTTACAATGGTGTCAGAACAGTAAGTCCATCAAGGAAGGGTCTGATGGGATAGAGAGCCTCAGCACAACTATCAGGGATGGGTAGGTCCTCAGGAAGAGGCCCCCGTGGGAGGGTACAGCTGTAAGTGCAGGTGGAAATGTCTAATCAAATTCTTTGCAGCCAAACCAGAACTTCCCAGGGCAATGAGGGATATTGCATAATATGACATGCATAATGCAATTGGCATATTGTAGGTTTCCAGTACATGTTGAAAAATAGTTTATGGTGATATTAGCTTGGTGGCTGTGAGACACTAAATTATATTGGAGCATGCAATGATCTGAGATTTGGGAGAGCTTAGTGGTTGTTCTCTTTCTTTGTGTCTTTTTGGGGAAGTTATTTTCCCTTTTTAGGTCTGTTTCCTCATCTGTAAAAATCTAGGATTGGTGTATATCTGCATTTTTCAAAGAAGGTTTCAGAGAAACCCAGTACCATTAGATAATTCACATAAAATGATTTTGTAGTGAAATATTTTCAGAAACCCTGCATGTAACGATGTCCCTTGGAGAATGACAATGCCGATGTGCCTGTGAAAAGCTTCAAAAAGTACTGCAGCAAAGACATCTATTTATTTTCATTTAACCTTGTGTTTCTGGGATGTATTTGAACATAGAAGTCTTTCATGCCAGTATGTGCCTTTATCACCCAAGGAACCAATGCTCCGCAGTACATGCTGTAGGAAATAGCGATCTAGGTAATCTCTAGGTAATCCTGGTCATCTCTGTGATTCCTTAGTCCTAAGACACTCTGCACTGCTCTAGTTAGCAGGAGAATCTCCAGTGAAAAACTTCATCATGATGTGCATGAGCAAAAGACCCAGGCTGCCTGCATCTTTGGAACGCATCTCTGATTAGTGTCTCTATCTGCATGCACTCTTCTCTCTGCCTAAAATACCGGCCATATTTTTTTGACTAGCTAAACCAACCTTCTCATCTCAGCTTCAGTGGTACTTCTTCCAGGCTTCCTTTTCCATCCCTTGGGGGTGGATTAGGTACCCATTTTATATATCTTTTATTTTTCCAATCATGTCAACACAGGAACAAAATCTCCACAAAGTCTAGGGTCATGCATATTGTGTTCTCCATTCTACCTCCAGAGCTCAGGAAAGTGTTAGAAACACAGGAGGCCCTCAATTAATTAATATTTATTGAACAATTTGATACAAATCAAGTGACTTTGGAATTGTTCTCTTACTTAGAATGGAGGAAGACTGATTATCTCTTATGGGAAGCTTATTTTCTTTTGTTCCAGTGATTTTCTTTTGTTCCAGTGAGGAAGTGACAGATAGGAAGACATCGGAGTTGTTCAAGAAAGAACTGGCTGTCTCTATTAGGAGAGCACGTCCCATGATTGAACATGTTCACTATAAACAAAAAGAGACCATCATCAATTGAAATTTTGGATTAAATGACTTTGACATTCCCTTGTAATGCCACAAATCTAGAATTCAATTCTTCTTTAATCAATATTCTGTAAAATAAAGTCTCTTTCATTACATATCTTTGGTTTTTGCAAACAACTAAATTTAAACAATAATTAACTTACTATTAATCTGTTACATTAATAATAGAAATCTAATGCATTAATAAAAATGCAGCTTAGTTTCTGGAATTAAAAAATAAACCATATTATACAGCTTTCAGTGGTGATAGAGATTATAATTTTGTAAAGTTTATGACATAATGTTAATTGAAAATATACAGACTTCAACAAATATATGAACAGTGTGATTACAATCTGGTTACATGCAGAAGAAAAAAGATAGGAAGGAAGTAAACACAAATGTGGAGTATTTGAGTAAAGAAGATGGGATCAGAAGTAGTTTGTCTGTTTTTTAATTTGTTCCTGCAAAATTTTTCTCCAATTTTTTAAAGTGATTGTCTTAACTGTCAATTTTTTAAAGATAAAAATGAGACTGGAAACAACAGAAGATATGTTCTTTGGCTCTGCAAACATTATTTTGATTTTTTTCCAGCTGAGGTTTTGGGATCTTGTTCAAAGATTACTGGACTATAAGAAAGAATAATTCTGGCCTCACTTCTCTTTCCCAGCTGTTTTGAAATGTCCTTCATAACAAGACAGAATGACAACAATCACCCCCAAACTCATTGACAACCCCCAAAGAACCTGAGGTCGAAACTACGCTAAGATTGACAAGTTTGGCCTTCAATAATCCTCATTTTTAGGTTAAGTTGTCTTTTCTTTTTTGGAAAATCAGAGATGGTGGGAGTTGGCAGTTGGCCCAGGTCAGCAACCTTTTTTCTTTGTCCTAAGATAAATCCCAAAAGCTATTACCAGGAAAGAAGAAAAAAGTTTCTGTTTGGCTTTTTGCTGCTCTGGCCATAAACAGCAGTCTGAGATCACGGGTGTTGTGGGTGCACAGGATTTAATCTCCGCCAGGTTTTCTTCCCATAAACATCCTTTCAGCTGTCCTGGCCCAAGACATCTTTCCCTTTGTGAGGCGGATGCGGGGTTTTCAATGGAGGGGCCTGCTGCATTGCTCTCAATGGAACCAACTACTCAGTCTGACCCTTCATGCCTGAAAAATCTCAGCTCGTTCATGCTTGAGATATTTGGACCCAAGACAGTCCCTGCCTTGGCAGTTAAATATAATCCAATGGAACAGGAAGCCTGGCATAGTAGAAAGACTATGGCTTTGGGGAGTCAGAACGATTTAAATTTGAATCCCAGTCCCTCTGCTTACAAGTAATGTGACTTTGGTTAGACAAGTCATTTAACTCCCAGAAGCCCTCGTTGCTCCTTCTGATAAAATGGTGTTATCATTCCTACCTGAGGCTTGTTTTGTGCATTGAAGGAAGTATCAGATGTGAAGTACCTGATAGAGTAAATCTGAGTTCCTATTTCTTTTCTAGCTAGTGTCACAGATGGAAGTGTTGAAATTACATTTTCAAACTACCACTGATGAACTAGATTCAGTCCTAAAGAAACTAACTGGGACTGAGGGGTCTGGAACCCAGACACTGTGAAGAACAAATGAAAGAACTGGGCTCATTTGGTGTAAAGAAGACCAGGGAGCTACAATAACAGACCTCAAATCTGAGATTCTTTCAAATCTGAAGAAGGGGGCTGACTTGCTCTGTGTTTATATTTTCTCAGTTACTGAATAAATATTTGTTATATGCCTTCCGTGTGCCAGACTCTCTGCTTGTTACTGAGGGTAGACTAGGGAACAGGAGATATTCTGTCCCCTCAAGCTTGTAATCTGGTTGGCAATACAAACATTGAATGAGTAATTTTAAGTGTAACTGGTAATAAAACAGGGAGCGTGAAGGGCACTGTGTGGTTTCATAACCAGTCAGAATTAGGACCAACAGATAGAAACTATAGAATGAATAGTTTCAACATAACCAAAGAGAAGCACATAGCTGTGTATTACTGGGCAGTTCATGTACTGCACAGCATTCTAGCTGAGGGATGAGTGAAGATTGAAATCTAGGCCTTACTTTGCTCCTCGAACATGCACCTGCAGGGTTGATTCTGCTTAGGGGTAACACATTTTTCTCATTTGCACAGAAGCATCATATAGTCTAGTAATGGTCTGGAATTGAGGCCTCCAATAATATCTGGGTTCCAGATATTCTTTGTTTATCTCTATATATTTGTTGTTATTGCTGTTGTTGTTAGTTCGAAATAGTCAGATTTTAAGCTTCAGGAGATTTCACATTGAAATCTAGATTCCTGGGTCCTGTGGATAAATTGGGAAATCTGGTAACAAGATCACATGTTCCTCCATGGAAAAAATTAGCTGCAGGTGAGTGATGTCTGCTACTTTTAAAGAACTACAGATGTCTTCCTCTCCCACCACTCCACTGCCCCAATCCTTTCACTCACGTTATTTTCTCTTCCCAAATCCTAGACACTTGAGTTTGCTACTCACTCTCTTTATATACACAGCGCTGGAGGGAAGGGGCTGCCTGTTGCCATGGTGGAGCCCATCCCTGGTGCTGTTCAAGCAACGACTGTGGGCTACCAGTAAGAGAGGCCATGGAGGAACCTCTTACATCAGGTAAGAATTTTTGACTGAGTTTTCAGTTTTGCAGGTGCCTGAAACTCTATGGTTGAAAGTCTGTCCTTGGTCTCAGGACACAGTCATTATGTACATGGCACCAAGGTATATGGTTCAAAAGGAGCTTTCCTCTATATTTTTGTTTGTATGGCCATGCCAAACATCTGAATCTATTCAACGAACCTTCAGTGAGTTCCTGATGTGTGCTCCATGCTGCATTATGGGATATGGAGAAATTACAAACACAGTTTATTTGGGCTTTGCTATTCAGTCTACTAAGTGACTGAATGATCAACTAACTAGCTAAGTAATGGTTGTAGGCTGAATTGCATCCTCCAAAATCCATATGTTAAAGCCCTAACTCCTGGGACCTCAGAATGTGACTATATTTAGAGATAAGGACTTTAAAGACATAGTTAAATTAAAATGGGATCCTTAGGGTGGGCCCTAACCTAATCTGACTGGCGTCCTTATGAGAAGAGGAGATTAGGTCACAGACACACAGACAGAAGGATGACCATGTGGGGACACAGCAAGAAGGTAACCAGCTCGAAGCCAAGGAGAGGGGTCTCAGAAGATACTAAACCTGCTGACACCTTGATCTTGATTGGGAGATTTCAATTCTCCAGAACTGTGAGAAGATAAATTTCTATTGCTTAAGCTACCCAGTTTGCGATATTTTATTATGGCAGCCATAGCAAACTAATACACTATCTAAATTAAAAAAAATTAAATCCTACTTCCTGCTCTGAACAGGCTGATATAGTAGGAGGGAAGGCTTGACTTAGAAATATTGCCACCAATAGTCAGAGTGATCGTCTTATAGTGAGAGCTGGATCACATTGCTCCCCTGTTCTTAGCCATCCAGTGGCTTCTCTTTTACTTAAAATAAAAGTTAAGCCCTGGCCTGCAGAGGTCCTAGTGGTACCCAGCACCCGCATAATGGCCCACCTTGATTTGTGTGCCCCCGCTCATGTCACACAGCCACCTCCCCTTTCTGTTCCTCCCACAAGCCCAACACCCACCTCGCGGTCTTCTGCTCTTCCTACCCAGGTCTCTCTTCTCCTGTCTTTGTTCCCACATGCTCATCATGACTCCATCCAGGGCTAGAGGAAAGGGATTTAAAGGAAGAAGGGGAAGAACTGACATTTTCTGACCTATAATCACATAGGAGGCACTGTGCTCAGTGCTTTGCATACACTATCTGGCTCTAACCTCATTTAACAGATGCGGAAACTGAGGTTCAGAGAAGTCGCAAAGCTTAAGTAGAAGAGGGGGTGGTATTTGAACCTAAGTCTGCCTGACTGGAGTGCCCTGCCTAACAGTCACCTCACTCTGCTGCCCACAGTGCCTGGCACCTGCTTGGGGGGTGGGGAGGGGCTTGCTGGCCTGTTTCAGACGTCTTACAACTTTGGAGTGTTCCCTTTAGGTTAGACAAGGCTTCTATAGGCTCTCTGGCTAAGTGCAAATGATCATTGACATCTCCACCCTCCACCCCTCTCTACTGAGCTTAAAACAAATAAATAAAGATGTCTTTTTATTTAACCTGGGAATCTTCAGAAGAGCTTCTGCCTGCAGCTAGACCAGAAGGAAAGGAGATTGAGCAGGGGAAATGAAAGAGAAAAGGAGAGGAGAGGGCAGGCAGGACACAACGCTGGAGTTACTGAGGCAACAGGGTATCAAGAATTGGGAGCCAACGCCCTTGGATTCAGTGGAGACTTCACTTATGGGGAAATGTCAAGTCACTTGGTCACCCTGAACTTCAGCCAGAGAAGGGGAACAGGAGTAATGCTTAGCCTCCAAGGGTGCTCTACAGAAAACCGAGAGCGTGGATGGAAAAGCACTTTTCAAATTATAAGGTATCATAAAGATGAGAGGTGTTGATATGATTATGATTATTACTTTGTAAAATGTTCAGGCTGGAATTAACCCAAACTCAGCCTTCTTGAACAGAGAAGACTTGAGGAATGTGACTTGGCTGTAGAGTGCTTGTGACCTGAGAGGGGACCCAGTGCATAGAGTCTATGAGTATAGAAATGAAGCTTTGTCCCAGCTGTGGTCAGTGTCCCAGGAGGTCCCAGAAAATGAGCTTTCTAAGCAGCAAATAATGACCAGAGTCCAACAGGTACTGGCATTGAGCTCTGATGTGATCATTCCATTCAGAGTTAACACCAGCCAATGAGCCTGGACAGTGATTCTGTTCTGTTTCCCAAAGGGAGGGGTCAGGAAGAATTGGACAGTTGTTGGGCTGTGGCCAAAGAAGCAGGGCTTAAGGTCAGTTTGAGTAAATTTTAAGGCCAAAACCCCGCTGGATGGATATCATACTGTTTGGATGCTGTGATGTGCCTCTCTGCTCCCTCTGTAGTGAATAACTTGCTGCCTCAGCTGCTGTTGGAAGAAGAGCCTTTAGTTGTTGGTCCCTTCAGGGATTGCCTCAGCAGCAGAGATCCCTTTGTTCCAGGTCACCCTGACCCTGGATCTCACATTCAGTGATTGCTCAGTGCAGGAGTATAAAGGCCTGGCCATCTCAGCCCAACCAGGACAACCCTCACAGGCCACTATATCTCCACAGCTCCCAGGGGGTTGCCGGAGGCTGTCCTGGGCCAGTGTCTCAGCTGGACTTCTCCTCTGAGCCTCCCTTTCATAGGTGTGACCTCAAGGATGCTTCTTAATAAACATCCTGTGGGCTAGACTCTTCCTCAGAGTCTGCTTTCTTAGGAATTCAATCTACAACAAATACTCACTGGGCTTTAAGTAAGTGTAGAGGTTGGTGGGAAAGTAGAGCCAGGGTTTCCCACAGAAAGATAGAATACCAAGTCTATGATGGCATGGCCCATGCTAAGCCCTACAGGCCAGTCCCTCTGTCATTCTTAGGGTTGGCTCAAGGACAGGGCAACACTAGATGTGTAGATGGAATTCTCTGTAAATGCATATGAGCAGGGCTCAGAAGACAGGGACAGAAAGGGGCGAATTCACACGGATTGGTCGTCTCACATTGCTCTGGGTTCATGTGTAGATGCCATGCAAACTCAGGCTCAGAGATTCAATAGCACTAGTTACCAAAGGCCAGGGCTTCTAGGCCCAAGGCATATGTTGCAAATGTTCCCTCTGAATTGCCAGGATGCAGGTGGACAAAGCCCTGAAGTGAGGGAATTAAGATAACACCAGGTATCATTTTGGCTCCTTTTGATCAGAGTTAATAACCACTAACCTTATAATCAAACAGACACTGTGCTAAGCACACACCATAGATGATCTCATTTAATCCTCATGACAGCTCCATGGGGTAGGTATTCTTGTCTCCACTGTACAGATGCTATGGTTTGAATATGCGTCTCTTCAAAGTTCATTTGTTGCAACTTAACCCCCAAGGTGAAGGTACTAAGAGGTTGGGCCCTTGGGAGGGGATCAAGAATGGGATTGGTGCCTTTTGAAAGGACTTGAGTAGTCAGCACCTCCTTTTTCTTCCACCATGTGAGGACACAGCTTTTGTCCCCTTCGGAGGACACAGCCACAAGGTAATGTCTTTGAAACAGAGAACAAGCCCTCACCAGACACTGAATCTGCTGGTGCCTTGATTTTGTACTTCCCAACCTCTAGAATTGTGAGAAAATAAATTTCTCTTATTTATAAATTGCTCAGTCTCGGGTATTTTGTTATAGCAGCAGGAATGGACTAAGAAAATAGATGAAAAGCATGAAGTTCAGAGAAGGAAAAGGAAAGATTCACACTTCAGGTACTCTTTTGCTCATATGGGACTTGTCCCATGAGACCTTTCAACCTCACGTATCTTCATGGAGGGCTTCTTGTTGGCCCCTATGCCTTGGGAGTGGCTAATGGAGTTATTGCAGGTGTCAGGCCGCCCTGGGTAATAGAGACATGGGCTTCCTTGGTTTCTGGACCCAAAAGCTGTTATCCTGCTTATCCACAAAGGGACTGAATTTGTTCCTTTCACATCATAGTGGCATAAGTCAAAGCTCTTATCAGAGGAAGCAATTATATAGAAAGGAAATCGAAGAAAGGTAAGATTAGTAGGCTTATGATTGTAAGAAAATGAATGTTTGTTAAATAAAAAAATGAATGAATGGATGAATTTATTTGAGTTTAAATGCATCAGAGGGGTTGGCTGTATATGTGTGTATGTGTGAATTATTGGTCAAACCCTGGTTCCCCACAAGCTGCAAGAGAAATCAAAGGACAAGGCTGAAACCAAAGCAGTATTTGCTTTGAGCTTTCCCTCCGATAGCATTCATTCCCTATTCATTCATTTGACAAAACTTTTTGAGCATCTACTCTGCATCAGGTGCAGCTATAGATAATTGAAATATTTCAGCGAATAAAACAGACAAAAATCTCAACACTCAGGGTCATCCATTCCACTGTGTGTGTGGAGTGGGGGAGGGGTGACAATAAAAATAGACATAATAAGGTATTCTAGAAAACAAGAGCTGTCAAGAGAAAGCACAAGTAGAGCTGGGGATCAGGGGGATGGCATGGGACTTTTCCGTATTAAAAAGTGTGGTCAGGGAGGGCTCACCGAGAAGGTGACATTGGGTAGAGACCTGAAGGAGGGGCAGGTGTGCACCATACAGGTACCTGGGGAAAAGTGTCCCAGGCAGAGGGAACAGCCAGTGCTAAGGCCCCAAGGTGGGCATATGCTGGGGGCATTCTAGTAAGGAGGGCGGCCTGATTGAGAGGGGAGTAGCCAGGAGAGGGTTAAGAAAATAGTCAGAAAGGTAAGGAGGGCAGGGTCATGCAGTCCTCACTGGCCACTGTAAGTGCTGTGACTTTTCCTTTGAGTGCGCTGGAGCCCTTGGAGGATTATATAATAAAAAGCGACATGCTCTAACATTTTAGAAGGATCCCTTCCGCTGCTGCATTGGGACAGATGGTAGGGAGCGCGTGAGTTGCAGGCGATACTGTCCATCCTGGAGCTGCTCTCCAACCAGAGAGGAGGGCCCCACTCCTCGACTCTGCAACCATCTGCCCTCTCACTGGATTCTGGGCTCTCTTCAGGCTGGGGGCTCCGTGCCCACACTGCATCTGTGAGGATGGTCTAGAGGGGATCAGAGTGCACTCTGTGGAAGCCACATTGCATCGTTTGCCCTTGTCCTCTGGGGACTCAGCTGCTGGCCTCTCCTCAGACTCAAACAGATCCTTCTGCTGGGTTCTCACTGTCTTTATTGCAGTAGTCTTCATACTAAACCGAAATTACTGGCTTTTTTGTCTGTTTTCCTAACTGACTCTGCGGAAATAGAAACTTCCTCATTTTTATTTTAATCTCAAGCACTCAGCAAAGTGTCTTACACAACTAGGGTTCCATCATATGGTTGATAAGTGAACGAATGAATGCGCAGGACCAGTGGGTGGACATCACAGGAAATTTCAGCCTATTAAAAACAAAACAAAAACAAAAAAGCTCTAACAGCCAGAGCTGTCCAATAACGAAAGAGGCTGTCCCCTAAGGCAGAGAACTTCCCACCATCGTGAGGTCCAAGCAGAGGCTAGACAACAATTTGGTAGGGCTATTAAAGATGATACCGAGAGGGCTGAATGGGATCTCCTGGAACAGCATTCATTAGTGAGGATCTGTGTAAGCTGCAGTAAAAATACAACATTTCATCTGTGTGTTCAGAGGGAATCTTCAGGGATTGGGACTATCCTGTTTGGTAGTAAGGGCCTGAGAGTAACATGCTAATCCCATACTTTTTCATACTGTAGGTCAGACCAGTTAAATAAGCTATTAGAGTCAGAGAGATGGAGATTAAAAAAAATTTAATATAGAGCTGATGGGATAAAATGGCTTGGATCTCTATCCCAACTTGCTCCCCAATTCCAACTCCAACCCCAAACTGAACTTTTTGACCCATTTGTGACGGATGGACAATCACACACCTCCCTGGTGGAGACTCCAATAAGAGAGAACTCAAAAGGAGAGATCTGCATGTTCTGGCATCCTTTTTAATTGTCTCATCTGCTTTTTGGGGGGAGCCATTAGTGAGTTGAGGAAGGGGTCATAGTTTTCCCACCTTGGAAGTAAAATAGAAATGTGTTCCCATCAATGAAAAGTCGAGAATGGGGACTGAGGAATCAGTGCGTTCCCTAAGCACTGTGAATGCAACTATACAGCACGTCAGGCTCTAAAGTGGGGGCCATTTGTGGGCACCCCTTGCCGTGAGACAGCGAAGTCCTGTGAAGGGTTAATAGACAAGAGCTGTGGTCCTGTTTGATGGGGAGAGAAAGAATCCTGCAATTGAAGCTTTTACTCTAAGACACAATAAAGACACTGACATGCTGTGTAAGCATTGTTCCTGGCTGTAGTTATTCCAATTATTTTTTATGTTTTCTCCTTAAATGAGAAACATATCAGACACTAACTCAAACACGGAGATACCTATTTATGCTTCAGAACAAACAGTTTAAGGGCATTGTATACAGATGTCTAAATATTTAGAAAGTGTCTGTTTATGGAAGCAAAATGAAAAGTACCTGTTTTCATTTGAAGGATTTTATGTGAAATTTGCAAGTAGAAAAAGGCAGCCCCAGTGGCAAAGGGGTGTTGGAGATGAGAAATGTGTGCAGGCGTGGAGTTGGGGGAAGGGGTGGGGAAGTTGTGGGGTGGGGGCACCCTTTGCACTAACCCAGAGTTGGAGGGAACTGGCAAATTTTGGCTGGGTGATGCTTCTTTTTAGGCTCGGGCCTAAATAAACGCCTTGAAGACATCGGGGTGTTTTAATAACCTAAAATAGGCCTCTGGGCTCACAACTTCATCTTCTTATCTGACACTCTTCTTAGCCCTAAAGGGACATTTAAAGAGAAATAGGATTCTGGCCGCTTTAGAAGAGTGTAGTAAACTGGAGGATTATTAGAATACCTGGGGGTGCTCTGGGCCCCCCCCACCAAAGCTGGGGCATCATGGGAGCTTAGATGATAGCTGAGAGATGGTTTAACACTTTGTCTGACATGGAGGCAGGTTTCAGCTTATTTTAAAGGAGAACGTAATGTGTGAAGACACTGTGTATGGTTTTGGGAAGTAGTGAGGCCTCTGTTGCCCCAGGTATTCTAAAATAGGATGACTTCTTTTCAGAGGTGTTTTAGGGGATTTGCTAGATTGCAGTGTATCTTGGGCCCTTTCAGTTCCCAAGATTCTGAGATTAGGTGGTTCAGAATAGTCCCAAATTGTTCTCTTCTTCCCCGACTTTGATTCTTAGGACATCCTGCCAGCTCTGCAGCTCCTGGAGCTGGGGGCTTTTCAGCAGCCAATTGGACCTGCATTAACTGAGAGAGCCAGAGCTGTTTCTTGAGCAAGGGAGAAAGGCTGCCTGTGCCATCTGCTCCTTGGTGTCCTTCTGAAGCCCTTATTTGTCCCAAGTCTAGAGGTCTATACTCCCTCTGAAAAAGCCTTCCTTTTGCTTAAATTAGGGTATGGTCTCAGACTTCTCCATTTCTCCAGATGGGGTGAGATCCTGTATGGAGGTTTCCCAGCAGAATCATCTGCTTCAGGGTCCTCTGAGGACACAGACCTGCAGCTGGGGGAGGGGACAGGATTTCTGGGCTTTCTCCCTTTCTTTTTTCCTGTTTAGAATTTAACAATGAGACAGGGCTATTCACATTGGCATTAGAGGGCAATGGGGACATGCTGAGTTCTACCAAAGCCTCCTTCAGTCTCCTCCCCTCAACCACCACAGCATGATGGCATGGTGTGTGTTTGGCCTGGGGCAAGGGGTGCAGCTGACTTAGATGCGAGTGCTAAAGGCAGAAGTTCTCCTGTTCAAACAGTCAAAATGGTGGCCGTTCAGCCCTTTCTAGTCGTGGGTGAGAGTTGAGACTCAAAGTTGGTTCTGGAGACACAGTATAAACAGTTGAAGTGTCTTTCCAATGGCTTCCAATGAGGGCAGGAATTAAGGATGAGGGCCCCAGAACCCATCTGATGGGGACATATCTCACTGTGGGCAGATTCATCCGGAGAAAACTTGTGCTGGAAGGGACTGGGAAAAATAGGGAGATTGGGAGTTGGGGGTGGTGTGATGGAGAAGGGCTTGGGTTGAGATGGGAATTGCTAGGATCTGCAAGAGCAGCTAATCAGAGAGGGTAAAGAATGAGAGAGGGATGAACATGAGATTTAAGACTGAAATTTCAAATGGCTGTGGTTGCTGTTGTTCCCCTACCATGTGGGAGGTGAGCTCTGAGGCTGGGTATTTATTCTGTTATTTATTCATTCAGTATTTTTTCAGTGGTTTATGTAAGACAGGACTTATCTGTATTCTAGAATAAAGTCCCTACCCACAAAGAGCTGAGTATTTGGTGGTAGCTGCAGTCACCAAATCCTACTGGAGATTTTATACTCAGTGGTCAAAGTGAGAGGTGGCTGGTGTAAGGAACGGGCCTCAGACACCAGTTGGGGATCAAAGACCAGCTGGGGATCAGGAGCAGAACCCCAGTAACTGTGGAGGTGGCTGGCAAGAAGAAAGAAGAACCTTCCTGTCCCTTTGGAGGAAACTAGTGGCTGGAGAAGTTACTGGCACTTGGGACCAAACAGGCTAGTCCTATACCAGGAAGCACCTAGCAAGAAGACCCAGCTCAAAACCTGAGTTCTCTGGGGGTGGCCTAAGCAGTGGAAGGTGACAGGAAGGGCAGCAAAGGAGCTTGGTGGTTAATACACACCACCTCCTGAGCCAGACCAAGGGGGAGGTGACTCGGGGAAAACAGTGGAGTCCTGAACTCAGTGCCGGGGAAATGACTCACAGATGAAGCTAATAAACAGGGGGAATCAACACTAAGCCTCATTGGACTGGCTTCTGAAGATGCTTGAGGACTTCCTGTTTTGGTCAGATTTGGTTTAGAACTGGGGCAGGGCCAGGCCTGCAGGTGGGAAGCCACATTAGCCCCAGCTGCGGGTCCCTCTGACCTCTTTTCTCTCCTCCAGGGAGCTGGCTACTTATCTGTCAAATGCTGTTTGTGGGGAGATTGAATTCAACTGGCATTGACTTTGTGCATGTCCTCACACCCAGACATAGAGATAAAAGAGACAGGTTCTGTCCTGGAAGAGGCAATGGCTAATGTAGAGCTGGTCTCCTATTGTATCAATTATAGTGCAAAGTGACAAGGGCCTTACACTGGATTTGGATAAAGAACTCGGGGCACACACAGGAAGGAGCACATGAATCTGTGGTAGAGTAGGTACCTAACCAATACTCACTGAATGAATTCACTGTTTATTATTAGTCAGGTTTTTTTGTTTGTTTGGTTCTGGGTTTTGTTTTTTAGTGTATATAAGGATGTTTGGAGAAAGGCATCATAGAAAAGGTAAAATTTGATCATTTGATCCTGTCCTTGAATGATGAGTGGGTGAGGAAGACAATTCCAGACAGAGAAAACTCCATGAGGAACATCATGGAAACTTGAGAGAATGCAGCAGACTTGGGAACAGGTGAGTTGTTCGGTATGTGTAAAAGGAGATGAGGCTGGAAAGAGCAGATGAAGTCATATTGTGCAAGGGATCTGGAACATAGTATCAGCCAGCTTTTGCTGTGTAACAACCAACCACAGGATTTCTAGCACATGCATCTGCAACTGGCTGGGATGGTTCTATTTCAGGCGTGGGGTCAAGTTCAGGTCTGACCCACACATCTCACTGTGAGCCCAGGCTGTAAGGTAGCACTTATCTGGAATATGTTCTGCTCATGGAGGAGGTCAGAAACTCTTAGAGAATCAAGTAGAAACACACATGTTCCTCAAACCCTGGGCTCAGAACTTAAACACTGTCACTTCTACCAAAGCAGATCATGTGACCATGTCCAATATGGAGGGGGAAAAAGAGCACTTTTCCCATATGAGGTGTTAGAGGGAGTGAGTTAATAGTTGTTTAACAATTCTTTAACTTGCTGTAAATACTATGAAATGCTATATTGTTTTGTTCTAGAAAAAATAGGAGTGTTGCTGGTTCTTCTTTTTAGATGGGATAGTTCCATTTTAACAGGAGTGTCCAGGAACACTTACCATAACGCAAGTGCACTTTATTCATACCTGAGTGTAGTTAATATGCTTTGCTTTATTTACATATTGGAGTTTCTGAAGGGCAGACACTATGATTCACTGAGCATGACTCCCAGCACAGAGCAAGTGCTCAGAACATTTGTTGAGTAGATGAATGGCCTCACATTGTCCTCAATGTGTGATTACAATTTAATGGGAAATGCGCATTTCTCTGCCTCCATTGACAGTTCAAGGTAAGGGTTGGGTAATGGGTGAAGAGCAGACATGACCCACTCAAGCTGGGAATGAAAATGCTAATCAGGGAAACCAACAGCCATAGAAAACAGGTGGCCCAAAGCTCAGCTACTACAGTCAAGGGGCCACTTGATAATGAAAGCCAAGAAGGACACTGAATAATGGGACTTCTTCCAGATAACCATCACTTGAAAGATATATGTATTTCTAATAATAATGGCTAACACATATTGAGTGCCTCCTATGTGCCTGACACAATCTTAATATGTTTTATATATTATTTCATTTAATTAAGTCCTCCTTTGGGCCACAGTTATTAATGGGGGAACATCATTGAAGAAAGTGGTAGTCTGTTTTGATTGTACTAGAGTTGCACTGTCATGTGCTGGTTCAGTGGCAAACAAGGACAGGAGGTTAAAGCAGTGTAAATACAATTGAGTATTGTAAGCACAGCTGATGAAGTCAGTAAAATCAAGCAATTGCAAGTGAAAGACTGACAATGCACTGCAAATTGTTTCAGCTCTCAAATAAAAACATGACCAGATCAGTGGATAACAAAGAACATGGATAAAAGAATGAAAGGGCCAGAAGAAAGACTCATTCCTTCTCAGCAATTTTTGGTTTAGCAATTCCACTGATGTTCTGGCGAGCAGGGATTTAGGTTCCAGGAATCCTGCTGCAGTATATCTGGTCTCCAGACCCTTGAGGACAGGGATGTTGTTGTTCGCTTTTGGTGCCCCAGAGCATAGCATGCTGCTTGGCACATAGTGCAAACTCAATGTATGTCAAAGTTCTAAACTTCGACCTATTATAGGATGGAAGAGGCTTAAGAAAATTCAGCAGCTTCTCAACCAAGTTTCTGTAGACAGTGCTTCTTTCTGTCCTCTGGTAGATGTCTCAGAGGTACAAGCACTATCACCCCAAGGGGGCTTAGGGTAACTACCCTTCAGTTCTCTTTTAATATCAGAATATAACCTTCTCTCCAGCCCTGTACCTGTCCCTCACATCTGCCCAAGGTCCTGGTCTCCAGGAAACAGACAGATGGCAAGATACGATTGAGTCCATTTTGGAGGATCTGTCATTAAGCAGTTAAGAGAAGTTCAGAGAAAGCCTCTGCCTGCATCCTCTGTTTCCCAAGTGCCTTTAGCTCATAGTAATCTGCATACAAAAGTGTCATATTCTAGGGTGGCATTTCCTGAGCTCCTGCAAATGGAACCCTTCCAAATCTCCCCCTCCACCTTAATCTCCCTTCCCCCTTCTTTTTTACTCCTATCTCTCCTGGGCCTGGGCTTTATCTACTGTGCTCCAATCTTCAAGTCCTGAGTTGTCCTTTGAGTTGGCAAGTCCTATTTATTTTTTAATTTAAGAACAAAAGGCACTTATTAGATTGCATCATGTATCCCACAGTTTAAATGAGGAGTCTGGAGAGTGAGGAGGCTCAGGCAGGAAGCAAGAGAGATCCTACAAACTGAGATCTTGCCCAGAAATAGTTGGCTTAGGATACCACTGCTGGAGCCATTGTTTCAGGACAACTGTCACCCCTTGGAAACTTTTGAACACTTCCATCATGCTGCAGCCCCTGGACACTTGTTGCTACAGCAGAAAGTGATCTCTGAAGGCAAGTGCCTTTCCCTTTTTGATCTCATTTTTAAAAAACATATAAGAGGAGATTTATTACAGAAATTGGCACCCATGGTTATGGAGACTTAGAAATCCCACAATCTGTCACCTGAAGACCCAGAAAGTTGGTGGTGTAAGTCTGAAGGCCTAAGAATTGGGGAGCTGATATTGTAAGTTCTTGGACACTGATGTCCAAGAACAGGCCATCATGAATATCCCAGCTCAAGCAGGAACAGGGAATTTGCCCTTGTCCTGCCTTTTCATTTTATTCAGAACAGTGCCCTCAATGGATTGGATGGTGCCCACCCACACTGGGGAAGGCCATGTGCCTTACTCAGTTCACCAACTCGAATGCTGATCTCTCCAGAAACAGCCTCACAGACACACCCAGAAATAATGTTTTGTCAGTTATCTGGGCATTCCTTGGCCCAGTCAAGGTGACACATTAAAATTAACCATCACACCTATGAACACCAGGAAGTGGGGATCATTGGAAGCCATTTCAGGAGCTGTTACCACAGATTCATGTCATAATTTACAAGCTTACATGAGGCTAGCAAACTTTTAAAATAGGGATAGTTAGTCAGCAATACCTTGATATATTACAGTGCCCCTTCAAAAAAAAATAAAAAATAAAAAATCTCTCCCTTTCAGGTGGGGGTAGGTAGCAGATAGGGCTTGAAGGATGAAGGATGAAGAAGTACCTGGTCCTCCTACTTGCATAAAGCATCTATCACTTAGCAGGGGTCCAACAGATGAATGTTTCTTTCTTTCTTTACAATTTGTGCTGAATGTCTTTCCTGGGGGAAAATTGCCTTGTGGATTTTGAGTTTTGACCACATGGATCGGTTCTTGGCAGATAAAACTAGTTGTATTGAGTAAGTTGAAGATAATCTTACATTTAAAATGCCTTTGCACCTTCCATCTGATTGTTAGGAAATATCATGGAGTAGGAAATCAGGCAACGTGGAAAAGAGCAAGATGAAATTGCTCCATGACTGTCTTAATGTTGAAGCTGTAGTCATAGAAGGCCAGTATCTCAGTTCTAGTAATGCCTCTCATTCCTTTATCCATTTATTGGGTATATATTTGTTAATATCTACTATGTGCAAGATACTCTTAAAAGTCCTGCAAATATAAAGAAAGTGTATGGTAGATATCGTCTGAGTGTTTATGTCCCCCCTCATCCACATATTGATACCTAATCCCCAGTGCAGTATTAAGATGTGGGGCCTTTGAGAGGCAATAAGGTCACAAGGGCAGAAATGTCCACATTCAATAATCTGACAAGAGTATGAACTATGTTGCCATCCAACCAGGTTCATTTGCCCTCTGCCCAAGAGAAAGCCAATACACTGAGACAGCAGGGTTTACAGCAGAGAAAGAGTTTATCCTGTATAGTGCTAAGCAGGGAGATGGGAGAAATTTCTCAAATCCACCTCCCTGAGAATTTGGGAGACAGGGTTTTTAAAGACAGTTAGGCATAGGCAATTGAGTCTGTTAACGGGCTGGGTTTGGGGCAGAATCACAGGGTCATAGAAATTGTCTTCTTTGCTGACCAGGTTCTTGGGTGGGGGTCACAAGACCAGCTGAGTCAGTTCTTTGATATGGGCTGCTGGTCTGGGTGGGTCAGCAGTTCCACTGGAATGCGGGATTTGGAAGATATCTCAGAAACTACTCCTAGGTTTCATAAAGGTGATGTTATCCATGGAGAAGGCTAAGAACCTATGACCACCAGCTATGTGGCTCCAGAGTGGCAATTGTAAGGAAGCAAACAGGGGACAGTGGCTAATTATTATCATTATTTTTAGCTAGGCCCTTACCACAGTTCTCGCCTTGTACCTTTTATCAATTTGTAAAGGCAGTTTCAATTACATGCTAGGTAGAAGAAATAGCATTTACATGGGCATGGAAAAATGAAAGAAAATGTCATATTTGGGGAACTCTATTTGGCTAAAATGCATGATCTTCACACAGAGGCACATTCAGAGGACAAGATTTAGAAGAAAGATAGGCAGAGTTTTCTCTACATCTAGGATAAATCATGTGCCATTTCTGATTTTTAGTCAGTTCATTTATATAATTGGACTAGAGTCTCTGCCCTCCCTAATTCATAGGGCTTGGATTAGAATTATAAAGGGAGGTAGCATCAGCAAGATGGCAGAATAGGAGGCTCTGGGCTTCCTCTCCTACAGATGCACTGACTAAATAGCTACGCATGGATCAGTTCTCTGTGAGATGAGTCTAGAATTATAAAGGGGATCAGGAAGGGCCCTTAAAGGTCACCTAGTCGAGAGGTTTTCAAACTGTGTTCCCAGGGCTTCCTTGGGGACCTGGGGCCCACCTGTCCTCAGGATGGGGACCAAATAGGCTGAGAGCCCTGTCTCCAGCTTCAGTTAGAACAGGTGTGCTTTGCTTTGAGTGTTGGGCTTCTGGGATGAATTGAGAAAAATAAAAGGTGAGGTTCTGATGCCAAGAGGTGAAGTTTGAAAATCACTGCACTAGTTCCAACCCTCCCATTTTGTAGAAAAGGAAAATTAAGAGACAGGAAGATCAAGGAAATGACTTGTGAGGATCTAATGAGTCAATTAACGGGCTTTAAGAAGACATTGGGTTTCAAATGATTGAAAATACATTCTCATGCTCATTTTCCTCTTCAGATCAATCAAGGTGTCCCCCTCCTTCCTCTTGAGGAGTCAGGCTTCTGCCAGCAAGATCTTCCACAACACTTTAAAGACAAAGGTTCAAAGTAGAAAAACAAATGCTAATGCTCCCAACTCTGCTGCCCACCTACTGGGCCCTAGAGGTTCAAAGCTTCCAGACTAGGGAGAAGCCCAGTCCCCCCTCCTATCACCGGGCTCCCTGCGGCTTCTCTGACCCCCTCCCTCCTCCAGCTCCTACTTCCATGTGGCTTTCCAGGACCACTGAGGTCTCCTGACACATTTGGACCAAAGAGGCTCCCAAAAGGTCTGACTCCTAAATAGTGCCCTAACCATGTGGATTATGTGTGTGCCTCTGGTTAACTGTGGTGGATAACTCTTCCATCTATTCAAAGTAGGTTTACAAAGTGTAGGCAGAGAAAAGGATTGGAAAGTACACACACTTCAAACTGCTGTAGAATTTCGTAAAAGCGTCTGTGTGTTTTTAGGCAAACCACTCCAGTTTTCTGGGTCTCAGCTTTCCACTTTTAGAAATGAGCAGCTGGAAGAGTTATTTCTAAGGCCCTTATCGGCTGACAAATGCAGCTCAGCCTTGTTGTTTTCTATTCTCTTAAGACATTCTTTGAAGAGCATTTTCCCATGAGGAAAGCGCTTCAGAGGGGAAAATATGTCAGGTATGTGTTCCTTGTGATTATCTTTAAGACAGTTTGGAGTGCAAGGCACTGTAAAAGGGGAAGAGGGGAAGAGGAAGGAAGAGTCATGCCAGAGTTTGCAGAGAGGATGTGCTGCTGCCTTGACTGCAAAGGACCACTGTGCCAGGAGCTGGGCTCTGAGCCACGGAGGAGGGAAGCCAAGGAAGCCCAGTGTTGGCTCGATCTGCCCAGCCCCTGGGAACTCTGGCTCCACTGGACTCTGGTAAAATTCGAGTAGGGATGCATCCCAAGATTAAGTAGCAATGAGTACAAAGTGAAAAGTAGTGAGAGGGCACCATCTGTGCCTTGTGCTTCTGTAATTCCTGCTGTGAACATTCTCTTTTAATGCTAATAAAAAATGCAGTTGACTAAGTCACTTTTAGACTTTCATTTTAAAGAGCCTCCTCTAGGCATAACTGATGCACAGTGAGTCCACACACCAAATAGGGTGTTTACCCCCAGTTTCTGACCTGATTAGTCATTCCTGTGCAGTACTGCATTGTTATATATTTTGACTAGAATCTCTAGAACTTTTCACTTGGGGTGTTGAAGCAGAGAAACAAAAACCCTCAGGAAGACTTGTTTTCACCAAAATTCAACTGAGCACCCACTATGTGTCAGACACTTAGACGTGCCCGCAGTTCCTAAACATCAAGTCTGCTAGTGTGTAGTGCTGTCAGGAAGGAGCTATGGTTCCCCAGTATTGTAAAACCCTGTAAAGGACTCAGTGAGAAAAAAGACTGGAGAACTAACTCTAACCAAACCCTACAGTTCCTCAGGCTGTACTAATGCCACCTCCCCATTGCCTTCTGGGGGTAGGGGAGCTGACCTGGCCTCTATTCTACCAAATTATTTGCAATTCCCTGAAAGGGAAAGGAATTGTAATAGCAGGGAATCGATCCTCCTAACCTATGCTTGTCCAGAATTCCCTTCCGCACTCATCTTCTGGCAGTGGGGTTACCTCCTTTAGGAGATTTTTGTTTTCAGATCCTTAGAATTGATTTCACTCTCTTTTTTTGCTTCTACTAGTATTTGTATGTCAGATATTACAGTCTCCATAACACTTTACTGTATTTGTCTATTTAAAATGTTGTCTTCCCCAATCAGACTTAGATCTTCTCTAAGAAGAGAGCAGGCCCATTTATCTTTGCCTTCCTGGTGCCTAAGAATGCCTGGTGCATAATGGGGCTTTATAAATACTTGTTAAATGAAAAATTGTATGACAAAATAAGTAAAAATGAATGAATAAATAAACCTATTCCTAATCTCCTGCTCAATGTAGGCATCACTAAATTATGTTGCCTAACTGACTCCTGGTGGCATTTGTGTTCCAGACCCCTGCGGTAGGTGATAATTAGTTAAAATTAAGATCAGATGGAGTGTCAGAAAATCCTGAAATAGCAGTGGATTAATCAGGATAGACGTTTCTTTCTTTCTCATGTGAAAGTTTTGAAAGAAACAGCCAGGGTTTGTATGATGTTGCATGGTTTGTTTCTATCTTACTGTGTATGACCTCCACTGCCAAAGTGACTTTTTTGTGTGGGATGCTCCAGCCATCACATCTATCTTCCATCCTGCAGGAAGGAAAAAAGGATGATAAAGAGTGCATTACCTCCCCTTAAGGATACTGCTTAAAGTTGCACACTCCCTTTCTATATAAATGATATTGATCAGAACATGGCTGAGTCACATGGCCCCACATTGCTGCAAAGGAGATTGGGAAATGTAGTCTTTGTTCTGAGTAGCCCCCTAAAGTGTGGGAGTTGGATTACCATTGAAGTATGGTGATTGAGAACAACGCACAGTGCCTGCTGTAGGAAGCATTTAATGTTTCTCTGTTTTTTGGTGAGAGAGTGACCAGATCAAATCAGTAATTTAGAAAGATCAATATGGTGGCTGGAATGAAAAAGATATTAGAGGAAGAAGAGATTGGAGTCAAGGAGACCAGTCGGAGGCAACCGCACAAGTCCAGACTGATGAGGAGAGCATGGAATAGGACAGTAGCAGATGGGATGGAAAGGAGGATGCAGACTAGTAAAGCAGTTTGGTGGTAAAATAGGCAATTCCTGGTGAGTATGGCTGGGGGTGAAGGAAAAGACAGAGTCTAGAATTAGGCTCCCTTTCTGACTGCAGGCCTTGGACATGGGGCTGTCATTGATTGGTTTGGGGAAATCCAGGAAGACCTCATCGGGTGGAGTAGAGGGGAGTACAGAGAGCACTGATGTTGATTTGGGACCCTTGAAGATCTGGGCACCCCCAAGAATGAAACTCTAGGGGTTCCCCAGAGCAGTCAGTGGGAATGGCAGTTAGTCCAGCTGGAATGAGGACAGTGGAGCAGGAAGCACATTTGGGGATAACAGTGGGGTTGGATTCCTGTCCTCTCTCTGGTCACTATGGTCACTGCTCTCTCAGTGGGGTCTTCATTGTCCTTGCCAACCAATTCTCCGAAGAGTTTCAAGACAGAAGTAATTTCAGATTCTTGCTAATTAAAAGGAACATATTAGTGTGTGGCTGGAGTCCTGCTCCTGCTACAGGGGGGAGGGAAGGGGTTTCCAAATCCACAGCCAAGCCTCTAGGCGGCATCCTGACTCCAGAGGGAGGTGCTGGGTGGCTGGGGCAGGGCAGCCACGCGCCCAGGGCTGTGCCAAGTGAAGGAGCCGCACGCCCGGGGTTCTGCCATGTGTTTGTTTATTTGGTTTGGCTGATGTAAAACATACACACAGACTCACAGCCTTAGGGCCTGTGTTCAGAGCCCACATTTAATCCTCAACTAAGATCAGGAACAGCGCAGAAAAACAGAAAGAAGCCGACATAGCAGAATGCAGCCAGGTAACAGAGTTTGCTTGTTCATTCATTCGCTTGCTTCTTCATTCACTCAGTTAGCAAATGCATGCCAAGCACTATGCAAGGCACTGGGGCTAGAATGTGAATACCGTGTGACTCTGAGGAGCTTAAAGACATGGGTCAAGGAACAGAGACAGGAAAGAGGTCATTTTAGTACCAAGTGAGAGGTACATGATACAGATTACAGCATATGTCTGCTCCAGTCATTTTCTGGCTTAAAATCTGACAGGGGCTTCCCTCATATCTAACTAGGCTTTCATAGATCCTACAGTCACACCCTCAACCCCGGACCCATGCTCCAAGTTCAGGGAATTCCAAGTGGCCTGAGGATCCCTCTTTCTTACACATCTCCTCACCTCCGTGCACTGTTTCTCCTGTTTGGTGAGTCCTTCCCTCTGTTCTTTACACTTTCCACTCAGTCTTGAAGACCCAGTGCCATCGTCTTCTGGTGACCACCCTCTGGGTCCCCATGGAATGTCCTGCAGCCTTTATTGCTGGCACTGCTCCACTGCTCCTTTCACCTGCCCATCTCCCCACTGGCCTGTTCAACTCCAGCAGAGATGGAGATGGCCACATCTCTACCCTGGCAGCTAATTGATGCCTGGCACAGAAATGCTCTTCATAAATGCCTGTCCAAATGAACAGATCTAATTTAGTGCCACCATGGATAGGCTCAATGTGCCACAGTTAAAATACACTTGGATTCTAGAGTCAAACCTTGAGCTCTGTCACCTCCAACTTAGCATTTCCCCTCTCTGAACCTCAGTTTGCTTATTCCTCAGCTTAGGCGGATATTCCATGAGTATGACTTATGTGAGAATGCTTTCTTTTGTGTGTGTCACCTTTCTTTCCTTAATGCACAGCGTTTATTTATTACTTGTATTATTATCATCATAAGACGACGTCAAGACCCTGCTTTAATGAGTGAAGGCACAACCTCAGTAGACAGGAGGGACAGCTGAGTTCAAAGTCTTGAGAAGTGCCTCTCATTAGTCACCCAGAGTGCCTGTCCCCAGGTAATCACCAGGTAATACGGCACTTCAGGTTATTACAAAAGTGTATTTGACAATATAGAAGAGTAGAAACATTCTACTCATCAGTTTATTTACTTGATGTGTTACCTTAGGCTGAGTAATTTATAAGCAATAGAAATGTGTTGCTCACTGGTCTGGTGGCTGGGGAGTCCAAGATCAAGGTGCTGGTTAATTCGGTTTCTTCTTGCTGTGGCCACTTTCTTGCTGTGTCCTCACATGGTGGTGGTTGGGGGATTCTCTTCTCACAAGGGTGCTGATCTCATCATTAGGGCTCACCCTCATGACCTCATCACCACCTCAAGGCCCCGCCTCCAAATACCTTTACATTAGGGGTTAAGGCTTCAACGTATGACTTCTGGGGAACACGGTCTGTAGCAGCCTCCCTTTGTACCCTTGCTCTAGGTTCCACAAATGTTAGGGGTGGCCTTGGGAGACACAATCTGGAATTTCAGGGGAATTAACTTCCTCTGGGGTGATCCTTAACCAGTAAGAATAGGAAAAGGGAATGAGAGGTAGCCAGACACGTAAATATCCTGTTAAAAGAAAAACTCTGGACAAGTTAAACTTTACAGAGTTTAGAGGCAAAGAATGATTTGCAAATCGGCCAGTCCCCAGAACCAGCATGGGCTCAGAGCTACTCTAGTGCTGCCACATGGTCAAATAACATTTACGGACAGAAAAAGGAAAGTGACAGAAAATCCAGAAATGAGGTTCAGACACAGCTGGATTGGGTACAGCTGGACATTTGCCTTATTTGAACCAGCCTTGAAGAGTTGGCCGTTACTTGTTACAAGAGTAGGTTTTAGTCTGTTTACACATGAAGTTAGGAAACAGTTTACTATGTACAGAGAAACCTTTAGGCCAGACTTCTTATATACACAGAGGCAGCTTTAGGATAAACTTAATTTAACAATCCTATTTCTTCCCCCCTTTGTGGACTACTCCTGGAAGTTGGTTTTTCCTAGCAAATGATCCAGAGAAATTCCAAGTGCTGAAGCTTACCTGTTGTGTCTCAGGTAGGTTCACAGTGAAGTGGTGGCCAGCTAGTAGGAGGAGTAAGTGGCTCCATGAACAAAGTTCAACAACCTCTATATGTTTTTTCATAATCCTCTCCCTTAACTAACTACTTGACCTTTGAGTTATTTCCCAGAAATGGTGATGGATTTTCTGCAAGACAAAGGAGCTGAGATTCTGAAGGCCCCAGGCCAGACTTCCTGATGCCAAGACTCACCATCCCCCTCAACCTGCCCCACAGCACGTGGTCCCTCCTTAAAAAGCCCATGATCTTCATTAGTCAGAGAGCCAGATTTGAGGCAGTTTCCGCTGTTCTCCCAACAGGATATCTGTTGTATTAAAAATTCCTTTCTTCCTTGGCAATCCTCTTAGTCTCAATAATTGGATCTTTGTGTGACAAAAAACTGTACCTAGACTGAAACTCCCTTGTGGTTTGGACAACAGCATCACATTGCATCTTTCCTTGCCTCATTTCCCTTTGAAATTCATCCTCACCACCCCATGGACTTACCCGCAAGGCCATAGTTTTGCTCCTCCTAAATGTCAGCTCTTTAACGCCAGCCTTGAGCTTAGCTTTCTAGAGGATTCAGAGTGAAAAACTGCTTCTGCCACTTACTAGCTATGACTAGCAGGTTACTTGACCTCTCTGTGCCTCAGTTTTCTCCTCTGTAAAATGGGGATAAGTGATTGTAGCTTCCATATAGAATTCTTACGAAGTGAAGACTAAATGAGTTAATATATGTCGATTTGCTCTCTATAACCACTAGCTTTTGTTATTGTTCTTTCTTCAAGGACATTGTATTAGTTTACTCAGGCTGCCATAACAAAATACCACAGACTGAGTAACTGTAACAACAGAAATTTATTTTCTCACAATTCTAGAAGTCCACGGTCAGGGCGTCAGCAGGGTTGGTTTCTTCTGAGCCCTCTGTCCTTGGCTTGCAGGTGACTGTCTTTTTGCTGTGTCTTCCCATGGTATTTTCTCTGTGTGTGCTCATCTCTGGTGTCTCTTTTTGTCTCCAAATTTTCTCTTCTGATAGCAACATCAGTCAGATTGAATTAGGGCCTACCCTGATGGCCTCATTTTTACTTAAACACCACTTTCAAAGCCCTATCTCCAAATGCAATCACATTCTGAAGTACTGGGGCTTCAACACATGAATTTTGGGGGAACACAATTCATCCCAGAACAGACACTCTCAAGTGCTACCTCAAGAGTGACCAGATTGTCCTGGTTTGTCTGGGATTTTCCTGGTTTTAGCACTAAAATTCCTACATCCCAGGAAACCCCTCAGTATTCGGCAAACCAGGAAGATTGGTCACCCCAGCTCTTCTAGAAGGCTTACTTCTAGAAGAAGGCTTACTTCTAGAGTCTTTTGCCATAACTAAGGATTGGAAGACTAGACAAACCCACTATGCATCTAGAACTCTATCCTTCCTAAGTGAACTTTGACATCACTGACTTGCTCGATTCACATCAGCTTTGTGAGGTAGGTGGGGCAGAAAATAATATTCCAGCTACACAAAGTAGGAAACAGACTCATCTTGGCTACCCTGACCCTGTTTATCTTTCTCCTGGTTCTTTTAGGACTACGTGCTTCCTAGACCTTGACCCACCCCTGCCCAAGGACCTAGGCAAGAGGTAAGCAATCAGGATGTATTAGTGAGTGAGTCCTGAAATTTCTCTTCACTGATTTGAATTAAAGAAATTAAACAGACAGTCCCACCTGCACTACTTAGGTGGGCCACAGGCTGGGCCTTAGAGCAAATGCTTCTGCCTGGAAAATAGGGAGGGTGGGAGGGAAGCAGGGAGAGATGCAAGCTGTGTTTGATGGTCTGCTATGAAAGGCAAAGAGGGAAACCATTGATTAGTGAGCTTTGTTTGATCTGCTCAAGGATCAAAGGGACAAACACCATGTGCGAAGATGAAAGTTGACCTGGAAACCTGGTGTCCCAGCCTGCTGGGATCCAGCCGGCCTTGGGCCCATGGGTCAGGGTGTGGACTCTCACGGGAGCCATGGGCAAGACTACAAGGCCACTTTGTCCTCACCATGACCCCTGACCCCTCCCCTACCCACTGACTTTAAGAAGAGCTTTCTCTTGCCCTTTGGGCCCTCTCTGGGATAAAAGGAGCTCAGGGTTATAAAGGGACCCAGGAATCAAGCATTTCTTCTGGCCTTTGAAGAACATAGGAAGGTCACCCGATAATATGTGATGAATGCTATGATTAAGCTGAGCTCGATCCCTGATCCTCTCCCATACACCACCAAGAAACCCTTAAAGCTACCCTAGGGCCACAGAGGAAGATAGCCCCAGTTTATGCCTCAAGGAATAAATCGATAGAAGGAGGGGTTTCTGGTTTTCTTTTGGGAGGAGGGAGAGGAAAGCACATGCACAAAGCCAAGCAGGTGATCGACACCATGACACACTAGGGACCTGCCAATATTAACTAGATTTCTAATCTGTGCCAGGAGCTCCATCATCTCATCGACTGCTAATGGCATCCAATGAGGTGGCCCTGGGATTATTCCATTTCATAATGAATGAGAACAATGAGGCTCATAAAGTTGGGGTAACTTACGTGAGGTCACACAGTTGGCATATGGCAGAGCTGGGACGTGAACACAGCTCTGCCTACTTGAAAACCTGGCTTCTCACCAGTCGAGCCGTGATCACGTCCATGTTTTAGAAAGTTCTATCTGGTCCCTGGGGTAGACTGGAGGGATGGGAAGGAGAGGCAGAGACACTGGTTAGGACTCTACTAGTTAGGTTTATGTGCCTGATAAAATCTCCCATGCCAAAAGATCAAGTTTATTTTTTATAAACTTGAAGCCAAGTCTAGTGGTGGCAGAAATTTAATCTTAGTTCAGAGATTTAGCCCTTTCTTCCTTCGTCCCATAGTAGCATCTAAGTTCTGCCTGGGGAAGGGCTCATATAGCATCAAACCATGGAGTAGGGATGGGATGAGAGTTGGGGAAGGGTGGCAGTTACCTACCGTTTATTCAACGTTAGCACCCAGGGTCCACCAAACGTGGATCAAAAATATTTTTTTAAAAGTCAACAAAAAATAACAATATGACAATAAAAATAATACAAATAAGGAAATAATATAACTAGTTACATAGAATTTACATTGCATTAAGTATTATAAGTGATCTGGAGATGATTTAAAGTATATGAGAGGATGTGTGGGGGTTATAAGTCAATACTATGCCATTTTATAAAAGGGGCTAAAGCACCCATGGATTTCAGTATCTGTGGGGGTCCTGGAACCAATCCCCCTCAGATACCAAGGGATGACTGTAATTTGAAATTTTTGCATGGAGATGGCATCCTTGACTATTTGGAAATGCTTTTGAGGTTGGTATAGTATACTATTAATTTTTAACAAAAACCTCTTGATGTAATTAGGGGTAGGGTAGCATTATCTTCATTTAACACAGGAGAGCACTGAGGTCCAAAGAGGACTAATGTTGCTTGCTAGTGGCCACTGCATTGGCCCCATGCATTTATTTATTCATTCATCTCAAATAGCTAGTCTAGCACGTGCCAGGTTCTGGGTTTGGTACTCAGCATACTGAAATAAACAAGATCTGGTGCTGAGCCAAAGTTGCTCACAATCTGATGAAGAAGACAGACACTCAAAAGAACATTACAAACCAATGAATTTACTCAATAAATATTTATTGAGGGCCTACTAGGTGAGTGGTACTGGGGATATAGCAACAAGCATGTCAAAGCCCATGCTTTCATGGTGGGGAGACACAGAAAATAAAAAGTATATAATATCTTAGGTGGCAATAAATGCTATGAAGAAATGTCAGGAAGGAAAGTGGGCAGAGTGTGGCAGGTGTGGAACTTTGGCATTTTAGATAAAGGCTAGAGAAGGCCTCTCAGGTAAGCAGCACGTGTGAGAGAATCAAATAAAGTGAAGGAATACTTCCCAGGAGTCCAGGAAGGGGGAATGTCAAGTGCAAAGCCCCTGAGGCAGGAGCAGCCTTTGTGTGTTCAGGAGCAAATGAGGGAGGAGGAGAGGAGAAAGGAAGGTGTGGAGAGAGGAGAGGGCCAGGCCATGGAGGATGGAGTTTCCACGAGTGTAGTGAGGACTTTGGACTATTTTTTTCAATAAGATAGGAAGCCACTGCAAGGTTTTGAGCAAATAAATGATGTGACTGAATTGTGTTTTGACAATATTACCCTCACTACTGTGTTGAGGATAGAGTGTGGAGGTCAATGGCAAAAGCATGGTGGTCAATTTGAAGACTATTGCAAATAGGCCAAGGGAGAGGTAATGGTGGCTCTTACCAGTGCAGTAGCCATGGAGGTGAGAAGAGACAACGAGATTTGGGAGATATCTTTAACAAATTTGCTGCTGCTTGGGTATTGGCTGTGATAAAAAGACAGGAAGATGCAGAAATGTGGGCACACGGAGAAAAGATACTGCTATAGGTCACGTTTCCTGGGAGACAGTTTTTGAGTCTCTCAGGTTTGGGTGCAAGAGGTGTATCTGGGAACACTCTAAGAAAAAGCACCTGTCAAGGGAGTGAAGGCAGCTGGAGAGAGGCGAAGTTGTGCTGTGATGCAGTCCTGACAGAGGCCTCAGCTGATCCCATGGGCAACTCAGGAGCTGGGACAACCCTTTGTTATTATCCCATTGGAGGAAAAGGGTCAGACTTCTATAGCTCCTCATCATCCAGTTGTTATTTGAGGCACGCTGTCCCCAGGGATGGGGTGTAACTATGTGGGAGGTGGCCTCCTTCTGCTGAGGGAAAATCCTGGAGATTCTCCCGTGACTCCTCAGAGGGCATTTACTCACTGCAGCCCAGGGAGTGAGGGCTTAGTCCTGAAGGGGACTTGGTGGCACACCACACCATTCACTGCAATTGCCCACTCCAGTCTGGTTGGGGAAGCGTCAGGAAGGACTTCTCAGAGGAGATGATATCTCGATTGGCTTCAAAGGACACCAGACTAGTTTTCTCAGCCATGTGATTTTTATTGTAAATGAGAAGGTGCTAGAACAAGACCCAAACTTAAGCACCAAAACTGCTTTAATTATGCTCACTTGTTAACTCTTATATTAAGCTGAACTCTGATATTAATTGCCTTTTAACCTAAAGTGTTTTCAGCTCCCCAAACTATAATAAATCCCTCAGATTTATAGCTAGACCATTATACTTTTTAAAAATCTATTGATTCAGAGCATATAATTATTTTCTGAGGCAAAATTGATATTCCAATTGGTTCAAATTTCTGGCAACCAAATATTCCTCAATAAACAGAATTCTATTTAATAACATGATGATATTTTTAATAGCTCATATTGTCAGGAAGTCCCTTCTAAGAGCTAACATAAATCCTGTTTGGTACAATTTTGGACATTTCCTCTAGATTTTTCTGCAGAGGAGTTGGAGAATGGCTGGCACCAGGATCCGTGCAAGAGGCTATTCCTGCACTTAAACCCTATTTATGACGAGGGTTATCATCATCCTGAGAGGGAAAT
>NW_012150174.1:4085933-4088768 GCF_000956105.1 Propithecus coquereli
AAGTCGTGTCAGCTGAAGTCCTATGACCTTGGTTCAAATCTCAGTTCCAGATGCTGAACCCTCCACTTCCTAGTTAATTTATCTCATAGGATTATTATGAGGATTAAATGAGCTAATACATATAAAGTGCTTTAGAATAGTGTCTGGCAAAGAATAAGTACTCCATAGAAGTTAGTTTTTAGTAATGATAATAACTTGGTACAAGGCCGGACTGGGCAGGGTGTTATGAAGTTCTTTGCCTATCCCTGGAATAAATCTTCAATCTCCAATATTTTTAGGTATTTACTTATTTTTCTGAGAAATCACATCAGCTCCTATAATTAAACTGCTATTCTCTGACTCCCAAATCCCAAATTCAATTATGTCACTTTCCTGCTTAAATACCTCTAGGGGATTCCACAATCCAGAGAATATTCCAAACCACTAACATGGCATTCAAAGCTCTCTGCCATCTGTCCTCTGCTTATCTCCTCAATATTGTAACTCATAACAGTGTCTTCCCACCTCCTACAGCCCTATTCCCGAGGCCTACTGGCTATTCGTAGGCTATAAGGATGTAGACTCTTTGCAAGCCCTGTATAGGCTTGTCCCCTCCCCCTGGAATGCCTGTGAACTCCTTCTATTCCTTCAAGACTCAAAACTCAGATCCTTCCTACATAAAGCCTTTTTGGACCATTCCCCACACAGTAGAGTCAGCCATTACTTCTTTCATGCTGCCCTCTAGACCCAACACTGGCCTTGGCTCCTGTGACATGACAGGACACTTGCTGGTCCACTCTCCTTACAGACAGTGATCTCCTCAAGTGGAACCTGAACTATCCTAATCTGGGTCACTAGTATCGAGGACAGTGCCTGCCATGTGGTAAACACTCCATAAACATCTACCGAGAAGATTAACTCTGTCTCTCCGGTTCTCAGGTCCACCTACGTCCTGGACATCTTCCCCTTGGAGTTCAGTGGCTCCTCAAGCTCAGCTGACTCATGATATTCTATGCCCCTTTCTTCAAACTGCTCCTCCTTAATTCCACGCAGTCTCCCAGTGTGGCAACTGGCGAGTCATCAGGGAAGCCCTTGCTCATAGTCATTATATGCCCATCCCAAGCCATTTTGATGTCTTAGGACATCAGAATTCCTGAGACTTTTTTATTTGACCCCTTAACTATTTCTTCTGTTTGTCCCCTCCTCTCCATTTCCATCCCCACTTCCACGCTGTGGATTTGCATATGTAAATCTTGTCATATTCCTCCAGGACTGGAAAAGTTTCCCATCATTTTCAGGATAGCATCCAGACCCCTGGGCAGCACGCTTGGGCCCTCTAAGATCTGACTCAGCTTCACTCTCCACTCTCACGTCTCCTTGTTGCAACCAGTGCTCTTGCTATGCCTGACAACTCATCCTTCCTGAATATGCCAACTTATACCCACGACTAGCTCCCTGGACAGTTGCTCCTTGGACTGCTTGGAATGCCCTTCTCCCTCTTCCCACGTCCAGAATATGCCTTCTCTCCCCAAAGCTCATGACACCTTTCTAGACTTTTCCTCTACATCCACCCACCACCTCCTGCTACTGCCACACTGAATCTGTTGTTCCCTCCTGGGTGCTTTTACAACTAATGATTAGCTGGCCATGCTGTATTGCATCTATTAATTTTAAAGAATGTGTTTATCCTCCTGTCTAGACTATGAGCCCTTTGAGAACAATAGTGTGAACTTGGGTTAACAATTCTGTCTGAGTTTCAGGTTCTTCATCTATAATATGGTGGTAGGCATAGCCATACCTTCTTCATAGGGCATTGTAAGCGTGAAGTGAAATGACGTGTCACAAGGGTCTTGGCTCAGTAAACAAGAGTGTCTTTATGGTCTTGCTGGCAAGAGCAATGCCTGATGTGAGAGGGTTCCAGAGATGAGATCAGAGAGCTCACAGTCACCCCAGCTGAGTTCCCAGATTAATGGTGCTTTCAAGTAGACTTAATGAAATGGCTCCATCAATTTCTTCAGCTCTCTACAGTCAAGTGACTTTGTACTCATTACCTTGCCTCTTTGTATCTCAGCTTCCTTGTTTGAAATATGGAGACAATAATAATACTATGCTTATCTCACAAGATTGTTATGAGAACTAAATAATAGTTTGCATGTAAGTATTTGTGTTGGCTATTGTTTTTATTAATGAGTAAGCACCATGAAGTATCTGAATCTATGCTTATATGATGCTTCATAAATAAATTATTAGTCTCTTAACGGGGCTGCCTAAAGATACAGGTATTTAAAGAGATGGAAACTTGGAGATTCAAAGCCAGTGACAGAAATGATTGCAAAGAGCTGTGAGATAAGACACAAAATCCCAGCCCTGAATGGAGAACTCCTACCCTGCTTGCAGGCTTCAAAACAGATGTGTGGGGTAGGTAGCCCATCGAGTAGCTCAAAGCTAGAGAAGGCTAGGAAGACTTTTCTAGCAATGCAACAATGGTGCCAGTGCCCTCCCCTAATCCTGTAATTGGGAGTCAGACCTCACTTCCACTTCTCATTCTTAACCCCCTCCCCCACAATGGGCAGAGGACTGTGACATGTCTAGGCTGAGCTCAAAAGTTCTTGCAGATTGCCACTCTTGCCTAGTCCTTGACTCCCCCAGCCAACATCATGGTTAAATGCCAGACATAGGAGCACCAGTTTGCATTGGTCACACTGATAGCTTAACCACTTACTGTTATGATCCAGGGGTAGGTAACTTAGCCTGTTTCTGTCTCTGCTTTCTTGCCTGTAAAGTAGAGATGATATCAGTACCAATCTCATAAGATTGCTGTGAGTGTTATATTTGATAATGCATATATAAAGATCA
>NW_012150174.1:4089003-4090437 GCF_000956105.1 Propithecus coquereli
TTGGAGAATGGCTGGCACCAGGATCCGTGCAAGAGGCTATTCCTGCACTTAAACCCTATTTATGACGAGGGTTATCATCATCCTGAGAGGGAAATAGCACATTTAGGTCCTGGAAATTTGCAGAATATATTATAAGGAATGTATGCCCAGTGAATGAGCAGACATGCACATGTGTGTGGCTAAATATTTACATCTTTGGGTACATGTAGACCTGTGTATATATGTGCACATATATGTATGCAAACAAGTATGATGAGTATGAGGGAGACCATGTATATGAATATTTTTTGTTTGTGTTTGTGTGAGACTCTGCACGTGTAAGGGTATGTTTATAATGTGTGTACACCTGGGCAAGTGATTCCGGTATATGTACATATTTAGGTTTTTGTGTGAGCGTGTGTAAACATGTGTGAGCGTGTCAACAGTTCTTCCCAGCTACATCAGGTAATCAGATCTCATGGTTCCATGGCAGGAATATAAATGCCAAGGTCAGGTTTCTCGCCTGCAGCATTACTCTAGTGGTCCTGCTCCAAATATTTTCCTTAGGGGCCTCTCTAGTTCTTCCCTTTCTTCCCACCAGGGGTCAAGGCCCAGAGGGGCCTCAGGCAGCTTCCTGGTCTTTGGAGCTGCTGCTCTGATGTCTGCCCCAGGAGCCTTGGCTGTGGCAGTCTTGTCATGCTGGACTCTGCTGTCACTGCCAAAATGACAATTGATCAGAACGGGAGCTGCCCAGAAACCCAACTTCTGCACAGGGCCCTTTGATCTGCCCAGCCTTGGAGTGGAGCACAGCCTGCCACAGGTGCCTTTGATGGGGCCTGGCCAATGAGGAGGATGTATGCTGGCCCTACTCAGTCCACACAGCTTTTGATGCCCACCCTCCCTGCTACAGGAACAGGCTAGTTGGGGTAGGAGCCTGCCATGCTACACCCTGGACCTTAGCCTCAGTGGAAAATCACCATCTGGGTGCTTGGCCTAGCGATGCTTGAATCTCTGGAATGCAGAAGCCCATTCTTAGAAACATTGCTCTTTCAACCACTGATTTATCAATGCAGCTAGTATTTATGGAGAACTTACAGAGTCAGCAGAGCAAAGTCATTACACGCATAGCCTTTTAAGGCAGAATGCTTGGATTAAACTTGGCCACTTATTAGTTGTTCTAACTTGGGACAGTTAAGTAACTTGCATGTACCCCTCTGTGTCTTCATTTTCTCATGTTATGGGGTTGTTATAAGGACCAAATTAGATAGTGCCAATAAGGTGCCTGATACCTATTAAGCCCCCACAAATGTTATCTATTATTATTGCAGGTCGTGGGCGGGTGCTGCACAGTTGAGTGATGAAGTCGTGTCAGCTGAAGTCCTATGACCTTGGTTCAAATCTCAGTTCCAGATGCTGAACCCTCCACTTCCTAGTTAATTTATCTCATAGGATTAT
>NW_012150174.1:4093457-4168536 GCF_000956105.1 Propithecus coquereli
CACTCTCTCCTGAAACCAATGGAAGACCAGCTGGATCACAAGTCAAGATACCTCTCCCTTTCTTGTTAAGTGGCAATAGTGTGTCATAAATGCTTTGTCACTGCCAGCACTTTCACTAGACCACGTCTCACAGAAGAACAATGCCCAGATGTGTCCTTCTGGCATCCAACACTGTCCTTACCTCCAACTTTATTTTGTTCACATAACTGATACCTCATCCCAACCAGGCTTTTCCAAATGATCCTACCCAGCCCTGTCCTTTGTTGTTCCTGGGCATTTGCTCATCCTATTCCCTCAGCCTGGAAGGCTCTCCTCACCCACTCTGCCTTGCTGAAATACTACCTCTTCTATGAAGCCACTCTTGGTTTTTCCAGAGAGATGGAACCATTCTTTCCTGGGTCTCTTCCCACTTCACCTTTTGATGAGTGTCTCAACCCCACTCCACACATCCTGGACTGCAAGCTTCCTTAGGGAAAGGATTTTTACCTTACTCATTGCTATATCCCTGGCATAGGTGCTAGCACATAGTAGGTTTTGACATATTGCATTTTCCTTTCATTAGGTATCCATCAGGGAGAATTTATGAATCCCCCAAATATCTCTGCTTTCAGAAAGATAGAACTATCAGGGATAGGAACAGCCATGTAGCTGATGGCGATACTTAGAAGTTTGATTTCTCCCCAAGCAGAGCCTGGGATAAGGACTTAGTTTCAGAAGCTCTAAGGAGATAATCCCAGTAAGCAGAGGTTGGGGAGAAAAGTCAATGTAAGGGTATATTATTGGGATTGCCTCTTTGGGTCCAGTGGGCTCTATTCCACTGCAGGGTTCTGAGTGGTGTCTAGACCACAACCCAGAATGACTCCTTTGAAGGACAGAGGCTGGAATGTTTACCTCCCAGCTCCCAGGCCCCCTTACTTTAGGTTTGCTCCCTTGAGGTCATTAGTTCCTCTGCACTTCCAGGCTCTGCATATGTAAAGGCTGATTGGCTTCTCACTGGGCTGGCAAGGGCCCGGGTCAGAAAGTGAAAAGATGCACAGCATATGCTTGACATGAGGCCTGGCCAGTTTGGAGTGAGTCTGAGCTTACATGGAAGCACCCACTGAAGCCATGGCTGAAGTCAGAGGTGAGCTTAGAAGAGGTGACATGGGGCACTGTCCTAGAGTGAGTTCCTGGAAACAGACTCTAGGTGAAAGTGTATTGGTTTATTGGACAGTGTTCTGAAGAAGAATAATTCTAAGAGGGCAAGGAAAGCAGAGTTGGTCAGAGGCAGAAGTTGAATGGTAATACGCTTTTAATAGAGTGTCAGCCAGTTCCAGAAGGATCTCTGGAGCTAAGATGATCCTTCAGAAACTTTCCAAATTGAGACAGGGAGCCTCCACCTTGGTCCCCTCACATCAACAAATGGTTGGATGTATCTTTCCCCAGGGAGAGGACATACACTAGGTTTTCCCTCTCTTGAAAGATAATTCCCGAAGAGGGTCTCAGCAGAAATCATCAGGGCTTTACATTCTCCCAGCATCTGGGGAAATGAGAGCTTCAGTCACGAGGCAGGGACCCAGTTGGTGCCTACAGAATCCATTGCAGAGTCCACCCAGCACAGCCCAGGTCAACTTGTGTCTTCCGTTACCTCTGCTCTCAGCTGAGGAGTCTTCAAAGTGTTTATTAGCTCCAAACTCCTTAAACTACTTAATACAAGAGGCTTGGTTGAATAAACCCTAGTCACCACTTAGTTTTTAAATTACTTTTATCATCTCTCTCTTCTCCCACCCATTGGAGATTTCCCTCACCCTTGGAAAGTGAACACTTCGACCACTCGGGGTTACTTGCCCGTTTTGATGACTTAGACTTTCATCTCCGAGGAGTCTGAACCTTTAGTATCCTTGTTCTAGTAGGGCTTTCAATTTTGCAATTGTTGATTCACCATTTCCACTGTGTATGGAGGAACCAAAAGATATTCCCTGGGAATCTTCTGAGTTCTAGTCGCTTTTCTACCTCTCCCCATTTTATAGCAGCAACCTAGGTCCCTCCAGTGTAGTAACTCATTTCTTTACCTGCTGCTCCACCTGCAGGAGGAGCCCAAAATGACCTGGTGGCAGTCACGGCTTCAAATTTAGTGGAATACGTATTGTGTGCCCTGGTGAAAATGCTCTTTCTTGGGAATCAGAACTATTTTCCAGCAGAAACTAAGGTTGTGGAATGATAAACACAAATTCTGCCCGTGGGTCACTGAGAGGAGGTAGGGCCGATTTTACTTTCACACTTGATTCCTGGGCTCTTGCTTTGCAACTATTACAGACAGTAGTAGGCTCAATATTGGCCTTCAGAATTATCAAGCTTTTATTCCTGAAACCCATAAATCTTATGTGGAAAAAGTGTCTTTGCAAATGTGAGGAACTTAAGGATCTTGAGATGGAGAGATTACCCTGGATTATCCAGGTGAGTCCTAAGTATAATCACAAATGTCCTTAGAGAGGCATCAGGAGAAGGGATACAGACTGAAGAGGCAATGAGAAAATTAGGGCAAATTTTGGAAGGATGTGGCCACAAGCCAAGGAGTGCTGAGAGCCACCAAAAGCTAGGAGAGGCAATAAATGCATTTGCCCTGGAGCCTCTGGAGAATGCATGGCTCTGTCGGCACCTTGATTTTGACCTAGTGATACTGATTTCAGACTTCTGGCCTCCAGAACTCTGAGACAATAAATTTCTAAGTCACCAAGTTTATGGAAATTTTTTACAGCATCCACAGGACAATAATACAGGGACATAACACAATACATTGCTGTTTGGTTTATGCTTATACCACATACTGGAAAACAACAACCTCAGGGTTTTGTCCCAAAGTGGTGCCTAGCTGAGTGCTTCAGGGGCCATTCCCTTATTCCTGTAGGCCTGCATTCTCTGATTATCACCATTATTCCTCAGAAAATACATCTTTATAGATACTTTGGCAACAGTATTTCTGAGCCCACCAGATCTGAGGCTGTGAGTGCTGGTGTGAGCTTATATTAATATAAAATGCCTCTTCCTCAAGGTTCAGAATGACCTTGCTAGGCTACTGGTAGACAAAGGGCGTATGAGACCTTGAGCCAGACTCTATCTCCTACTTTGTTCACTTTCTCTGCAAAATGCTTAGATCAAGTGGGTTTCTGATTTTTAGCTATAGAAACATGCCTGATGATAGCTGCTTCAGTTATAGAAGTTTGCACTTTGCATATTTTCTATTTTCTACTCAGATGCCACGCTGAATTAAGAAGTAAAACATCTGAACCTCAGCAAGACCCTTTGTCTTCGCTTTCCCTTTCTTCTTTCTTCCCACCGCCCCCCTGTTCCCCATGTGGAAGGATCATTGTAGCTTAAATCTTCCTCTGCAAAGCAAAATGAGTCAATTTATTCTTCGAGCCGACGGAGCCTGGGCCTGTCTTCCTCTGTAGCACAGAGCGCATGTCCTCCTTGGCAAGGAGAGAAAGAAAGGCTATTGAGTACTTTTATTCCCCGTCTGTTTGATAAAAAAGCATGTTTGTTTTTGTTCATAGATTTAAAGCCCAAAATGGGCCAGTACTGTAAATAAAACATGCAATCTCATTTGAAAAATTTATTACAAGGAATTTTGTTTATGATTTCATGTTCTCCAGTAATAATTAATTGGAGGTCTTCTGTGGTCCCCACAGACCAACAAGCATTCAGACTGTATGAAAAGATGATCCAACACAGCCTCTCTTCTGTCTCTAATCCGTGGCCAAAGGAACCATCTCTGGTTTTGCTACCACTTTAGCAAACTAACTTTTGACTCCCCGAAAACTTAACTACTAATAGCTTACTGTCGATTGGAAGCTTTACAGATAATGTAAACAGTCGATTAATACATGTTTTGTATGTTACATGTTATCCTGACAGTAAAGTAAGCTAGAGAAAGGGAAATGCTATTAAGAAAATTATAAGGAAGAGAAAATATATTTATTATTCATTAAGTGGAAGTGGATCATCGTAAAGGTCTTCATCCTCATTGTCTTCACATCAAGTAGGCTGAGGAGGAGAAGGTAGAGGGGGGTCTTGCTGTCTCAGGGGTGACAGAGGCCAAAGAAAATTTGCGTATAAATGGACCTGGGCAGTTCAAACCGTGTTGTTCAAGGGTCAACTGCAATGATAAAAATAACCACAGTCATACAAATGATAAAAACTAATGTTTATTATTTTCTATGTGTTGGACACTGTGCTAAGAGCTTTCCATATCAATTATCTCAGTCCTTACAACAGCTGCATAAGTCAGTACAGGCTGGGTTATGCCGTGGTAACAATCTCAAAATCTCAGTGGTTTACAATGACAAGGCTCAATTCTTTCACTTGCTACCTGTTCAGTGTGGGTTGGTGGAGGCTCTGGTCCACATTGTCCTCCCTGTGGGACCCAGGCAGTCAATCTGGAACATGGCCTGTGGCCTTAGTGGCTGAGGAAAGGAAAGTTGTAGAGGGTCTCACATCAGCCATTAAGTGACACACATCACTTCTGTTCACAACTTACTGGCCAGAACTAATCACATGACCCTTTCTGCTCACAAGGTCAGGAGGTACAATCCTAACTATGTCACCCACTATGAGGGGGCTAGGGTGGCAACCGGAAATATTTAGTGAACAGAATTTTTAACTGCACAGCAACCTTATAAGGTAGGTACTTTTTAAAAATTTCATTTTATGGATTTACACATTACACATTGGGAAACTGAGGAACAGAGGGGATATGTAACTTGCCCTAAGTCATGCATCTAGTAAGTGGTGGAGCTGAGATTCAGATTCATAAAATTTGACCTCTTCCTGCCCCCACCCCCAACACATGCACTCACATGTGTGTGTGCATATGTGCATACATGTAAACACACTCACACACACTCGCGTCTGTTGTGGGCGCTGTTTGAGTGGCCAGATGCTGTTGGGTCGGTGTACCCTGTGTGTGCATCCAGGAGTGGAAATAGTCAGAATGGTGAGTGTGACCCAAAGTCCCTAGAGAGAATCGAGGGTCAAATAGGGAAACTATGTGTAGTCACTCAATCCAAAAGGCAGGATTAAGGCCAAGAAGGAAAAAAAAAAACAAAAAACAACAAAAAAAAAAACACTAAAAGACATGGGTCAAGAACAGGACAAACTGAATGGGGAATATGGTTGGCAGCAAAGAGGAACTGGTCGGTGCTGGACACTGACCACAAAGAGGCCTTTGTGCTGCTGTAGCGTGGGTGGGCTTGGCTGCTTTAAAGGCCCAAGGAGGAAGCAGCAGCGCATGACACATTCTCCCAAGGCTGCCTCCGCCAATCCCCATTCTCACTGGGGTGCGCGCCCTCCCCGACTTGCAGGAGGTGGGAAAGAACCCAAAGATAGAAGATGGAATCTTCTTTGGGAGTCATACTTGGCAGTGTTGCAGCTCTAGGAGGTTCTCTTTGGGGTTAGCCCTTCATGTGAAACTGGCCTGACACCTTGTCATAATGGATTTAGAGGCAGAAATATTGCTGTGCCATGGTTCCCTTTATGACTCTAATTCCACCTCTCATTCTTGCTGCTAGTCCAAGGGCTTTTTGAGCTGTGTCTGACAGGGTTCTTCCTGTCTAAGAATGAGTGACAGAGTTTAATGAAGGGACTATTTGCAAAGAAGTGTATAGGATTAAGGCGACACACAGGGGATGATGAACACCCCGAGGCTAGCAACAGCAGGATGCTGTTATTAATACTAACCCCAGGTCTGCAGGGGCAAGGGGCGTGAGCAGTTACCAGACCTGGGCAGAGCTGTGGCTGCAGGAGAACACCTCCCGATAGTGGGTGAGGCTTTCAGTAGAGAAGCATGGCAGGGAGGGAGCGGGAGGAGTAAGTACCCCAACTTCTCTCTCCTTCCACCCTCTGATCTACTGCTGAAGCCTCCAATTGGCAAGGGAATCTGAGTAATGTGTCCGTAAAGCCCATCTTCCCAGGGTACAGAGCAGGAGAGAGAAGGGTGGAAGTGGCAAAAATACCCAGCACATATGCTCTTCTGGGTTTCTGGTCTTGACGTGTCAGATGAGCCTTCTCCCATCAACTCGCATTGTCACCAAAATCTCCTGTGGTTACTGGTGTAACAGCAGCGGTGGTCCTTTGGCTTCTACTCTAGGGAATGTTGCTTACTCATATTTAGCCATCTGTACAAAAAAAAAAAAAAATTGAGCAAATATTGTGAGTCAGACCTCGTATTATTATTTTACTTTATTTTATTTTATTTTATTTTATTTTATTTTATTTTATTTTATTTTATTTTATTTTATTTTATTTTATTTTATTTTTTTTGAGGCAGGATCTTGCTCTGTTGCCTGGGCTAGAGTGCAGTGGCTTCATCATAGCTCACTGCAGCCTCCGACTTCTGGGCTTAAGTGATCTTCCTGCCTCAGCCTCCTGAGTAGCTGGGACTATAGGCGTGCACCACCATGCCCAGCTTATTTTCCCGATTTTTTGTAGAAACAGTTTCTCACTAATTTGCCAAGGCTGATCTTGAACTCCTGGCCCCCTACCTTGGCCTCCCAAAGTGCTAGGATTACAGATGCAAGCCACTGCACCCAGCCCAGGCCTTGTTTTAGACTCATGGGATCCAGTGGTGAATAGAACAAGTGCCTGCTCTCACGGAGCTTGCGTTGAAATGTGGTCCCCAATGTTGGAGGTGGGGCCTGGTAGGAGTGATTTTGGTCATGGGGCAGATCCCTCCTGAGTAGTTTGATGTTATTCTGTTGAAAGGAGACTTGCACCTCCTTCTGTCTCCTTTCCCCCTCTCTGAGGAAAACTGACAATAGACGGATTTACAAAAAAGCTATATTAAAGAATACCAGCAAGGAAAATGAGGCAGGGCAAGAGGACAAAGAGCAATGGGAGCTCCCAATTTAGATAGAGTTGTCAGGAACATCCTCTCTGAGGAGGTGACATACTGAGTCACCAGATATGTCCACATAGGAATGCAACGGTGTGTTATGCATACACTGTCTGTCATTTACGAACTTTCAACCCCTTTAGAAACAAGGCATTACATTAAAAAAATATTGAAACACAAAGTTTAATTAACAATTCAAAAGGGATATTTCACAAGAGACTGAGGCACTCTTTGAGAGGTTAAAATTCAAAAGAAAGAGAAGTGGCTACCTTAGAGAGACCACGGATGCGCCAGGAGGAGGTGGCGCCTTGCAGTTTCTTGACAGATGGGGCCAGGGCCATTGACTAGACAAAAAGGAGCAGGGAGGACACTGTTGGGAGGTGCTGGAGCAGGACTGAGGGTCGGGGAAGCCAGTGTGAGCAATGTGGCAGAGGTGACAGTGAGTTAGTGACAATGTGGAACATGTGCCGGAACTGACGAGGTCTGCAGGCTGCAGGCAAAGATTTTACAGATGCTTCGAATTAGCCCCCAGCCAATTGGCACCAAAATGTGCGAGGGTAATGGCTGATTTAGTAGCAAGGTCAGGCCTAAGTTGAAATTTTCTTGCTGCCTGTAGTTAGATGTGTAAGTTTATGCAAGTTTCTCAGTTTCTCAGTTTACTCATCACTAAAGTGTAGAGAAATATCTGATTGGGATGATTATTGCTATGATTAGATGTGGAACATTTGGTATAGTACTTGGCACATAGTAGGCTCTAAGTGTTCTTCTTGGCCTAAGAAATGAACAATAAAAGGCAAGCTGCTTATCTGGACAAAAAAAAGAGCACTTAAGTTTCAGGTAGGAAGCTGACTTTGCATGTTAGTGTAAAACGCAGGTCATCTGGATTCAAAATTGGGCTGCTCCATTTTCTAGCTGAATGAACTGGGTTAAATGGTAAATAATCTCTTTGGGCCTCAGTCTTTTTTTATTTGTAAAATATGATACTTATAATAATTATTATGGCTGGTGTTCTAAGTTGAGAAAATGCTAAAGAGTTTAGCATGGTCCCTGGTACAGGGTAAGCGTAGCTGCAGTGTCTTCATTGGGTTGACATCACTACTGACTCTGAGTGATCCCAGAGGGTCTCTGAGTCCCACCTGCACTGGGAGAGAGCTTCCACCTCAAGGCTAGAGATGGTGGTTATGGAGAGGATGGCAGATGTGTAACTCTTGTTCGTGAGATGTGAAAAGGAGATGTGCAGGAGAGAAGAAAGTGTGTGTGCAAATGTGTGGAAAGCATGGCCTCCATCCAGTGCCTGAACATCCCCACTCCCTGTCTCAGCTCTTACCCAGCCAACGAATAGCAGAGTTCAAAGCACGCTTAGGAAACCTCTTAATCACACTGCAGAAACAGGACTCAGCAGAATTCCAATGAAGTGAGTTTGGGTATATAGAGGTATGCCAGTAAAACACACCAATGTGTACTAGTGTCTGTGTGTGTGTGTGTGTGTGTGTGTGTTCACTTTTCTGTGCCTGAAGTCTATGAGTTTTGAGTTTCTTTTCTTATAATGTGTTTGTCTTGTTTTGGTGTCAGGGTAATGAGGGCCTCATAAAATAAATTGTTAAGTCTTCCCTCCTCTTCTATTTTATAGAAAATAGTATATAGAATTGGTGTTATTTCTTCCTAAATATTTGCTAGATTTGCCATTAAAATCATGTGCACCTGAAGATTTATTTTTCCAGAGGTTTTTAAGTATGAATTCAATTTTTTTATTAGTTATAGGACTACTTAAATTATCTATTTACTCTTGGGTAAGCTTTGGTAATTTATGATATTAAAAAAATTAGTCCATTTCATCTAAGTTGTCAAATTTATATGAGTAAAGGAATTGTTTGTAGAATAAATTTATTAGCTTTTCAATGTCTGTGGGCTCTGTTGTGATATCCTCTCTTTTACTCCTAATGTTGACAACCTGTGGTCTTTTATGTTCTTTTCTGTGTCAGTATTACTTGGAGGTACATTAATTTCATTGATCTTTGCAAAGAATAAGATTTTGGTTTCATTGAAATCCTCTATTGTTTTTCTGGTTTTGATTTTATTTATTTATGCCCTTATCTTTATTTTTGTTCTTCTGCTTGCTTTGGGTTCATTTTTTTCTTTTTCTAGCTTCTTGATGTGGAAGCTTAGCTTATTGTCTTCAGATCTTCTTTGCTAATATAAGCATCTAATGCTATAAATAGCCCTCTAAGCAATGCCTTTACTGTATCAAATTATTCAATTTGATAATTTTATGTTGAAGATTTTTGCATTTTTATACATGAAGGCTATGGATTTGATACACCATATCAAAAAATTTGATATGTTGTATTTTCATTTTCAGTCAGTTCAAAATATTTTCTAATTTTTCTTGAGACTTCCTTTTTGACCCATGGATTTTTTTTTAGAAGTATGTTGTTTAATTTCCAAGTATTCAAAGACTCTCCTGTTATCTTTCCATTATTGATTTCAAGTTTAATTCCATTTTGGTCAGAGAATGCACTTTGTATGATTTTAATGCTTTTAAATTTGTGAAAGTTTGCTTTATGACCCAGGATATGGTCTATCTTGGTAAAATGATCCTTGTGCACTTGAAAATAATGTGGCTTCTACTGTTGGGTGGTCTCTAAGTGCCAATTAGATCCCACCAGTCAATGGTGTTATTTAGTTCTTAGATACCTATATTAGTCTGTTTTGTGTTGCTGTAAAGGAAATACCTGAGACTGAATAATTTATAAAGAGGTTTGTTTGGCTTATGGTTCTAGAGGTGGTACAAGAAGCATGGTACTAGCATCTGCTTCTGGTGAGGGCCTCAAGAAGCTCTCACTCATGGTGGAAGGACAAAGGGGAGCTGGTGTATCACATGGTGAGAGAAGGAGCAAGAGAGACAGAAGGAGGTGCAAGTCTCCTTTCAACAGAATAACAGCAAACTACTCAGGAGGGATCTGCCCCATGACCAAAATCACTTCCACCAGGCCCCACCTCCAACACTGGGGACCACATTTCAACAACAGATTTGTAGGGGACAAATATCCAACCTATGTCGATACCCTTAATGTCTACTTATTCTTTCAAGCACTGAGAGAAAAGTGTTGAAGTCTGTAACTATAATTGCGGATTGGCTATATTTTCAATTCAGTCCACTTTTGCTTTATATTTTGTAAAGCTCTGTTGTTACATACATACACACTTAGTATCATTATATCTTCTTGGTTAATTGACTGTCTTATCATAACATCATATCTTTCTATATCTCTTGTAATTTTCTTTGCTTTGAAATCTACTTTGTCTGTTACTATTATAGCTACTCCAGTTTTCTTTTGACAAATATTTACACAGCATATCTTTTTCTATCTTTTTACTTTTAAAAAGTAAAAAGACCACATCCTATGCTACTATATATGAAATGAGTTCCCGCATAAGAGTGGATTTTTAAAAATCCATTCTGACTATCTCCGACTTTTAATTGGTGTGTTCAGGCTATTTGCATTTATTGTAATTATTGATAGGTTTGTATTTAGGACTACCCTGTTGTTATTTGTTTTCTATTTGTTTCCTATGATTTATTTCCTCTGTTCTCCTTTTCTTCTTCTTTTGGATCATCTGAAACTTTTTTTTAATTATTCCAATTTAATTTATCTATTCTGTTTTGGGCTATATATATATTTTTTTTTTATTTCATGGTTATTGAGTAACTAAAGTATACATACTTACCTTTTCACAGTTTACTTAGAGTTAATTTTTTTCATTTCAAGTGGAATGTAGAACTTTACCACCATATAGGTTCCTAACCCTTTTCAATTTATGTTGTAGTTGTTATGTGTTATATTAATATTTACACATGTTGAAAACCCCAACAGACAATTTTATGATCTGTGCTTTTAACCATAGTGTATTTTAAATATATTTCAAGAGGAGGCAAGGCACTAGTTTATCATTATTAGCTAGATATTTACCATTACTATTGCTCTTCCTTTGTTTGTATTGTTCCAAGTTTCTCACTGGTATCATTTCCCTTTAGTCCGAAGAACATTTTATATCAATTATTCTAGGGCAAGTCTGCTGGCAACAAAATATCTCAATTTTCTTTCACCTAAGAATGTCTTTATTCCACCTTCATTCCTAGGAAATTTTCACTAGATATAGAACTTTAAGTTTCCAGTTCCTTTTTTTCAACAATTTATGATTGGTGTTCTATTTGCCTTTCCAATGACACAGATGTTAGAACTTTTGGTTTTCACATGTCCCTAGGGCTGTGTTTATTTTAATTCATTCACTCTGTTTTTATTCCCTGTTTTTCAGATTGGTTAATTTTTAATTGATCTTTTTCCTTTGTGCTATTGATGCCATCTAGTGAGTTTTTTATTTTGGTTAGTGTAATTTTTAGTTCTGAAATTTTCACTTGGTTCTTATTTGTGTCTTCTGTTTATTTCCTGAGGGTTTTTATCTTTTTGCTTATTTCAGGAATATTCATGCTTACTTCTTGGAATATTTTTGTAATGGCTGCTTTACAGACTTTAGTTATTTTAACATCTGTATCATCTCAGTGAGAGATTATTTGTCTTTTAAATGTCTATTATGCTGCGATTTTATGTTTACCTAGTTATTTGTATACTGAAAAGTTTGGATTATATCCTGTTCATTTTGAATATCATGTTATGAGACTTTAGGTCTCAGAACACTCCTCAACACAACCATCAGAGATGGCATTGAGAAGAAACCTGTCATTCTTGGTCCAGCCCAATACTCCAGCAAAAGAGAGGCAAAACTGGGACTAGAATCTAAAACTTCTGATGGTGGGGAAAGAATAGTCTCTTCAATAAATGGTGCTGGGAAAACAGGATATCCATATGTGGAAAAATGAAACTAGACCCTTATCTCTCACCGTTTACAAAAATAAAATCAAAATAGATTAAAGACTTAAATCTAAGACCTGACTCTGAAACTACTAAAAGAAAACACTGGGGAAACACTTCAAGACATTGGTATGGGCAAGGACTTCTTGAATAATACCTGAAAAACACAGGTAACCAAAGAAAAATTGGACAAATGAGATCACATCAAGCTAAAAAGCTTCTGCACAGGAAAGGAAACAATCAACAAAGGGAAGAGACAACTCACAGAATGGGAGAAAATGTTTGCCAACTACCCGTCTGACAAGGGATTAATAACTAGAATATGGAACTCCAACACATCAGTAGGAAAAAGTTAAATAATCCAATTACAGAATGGGCAAAGGATCTGAATAGACCTTTCTCAAAAAAAGACATGCAAATGGTCAACAGGTATATGAAGAAATGCTCAGCATCATCAGAGAAATGCAAATCAAAACTATAGTGAGATATTATCTCACCCCAGTTAAAATGGCTCTTATCAAAAAGACAGGCAATGACAAATGCTGGTGAGGCTGTGGAGAAAGGGGAACACTCATACACTGTTGGTGGGAATGTAAATTAGCGCAGCCACTATGGAGAACAGTATGTAGGTTCCTCAAAAAATTAAAAATAGAACTACCATATGACCCAGCAATCCTACCACTGGGTATATATCCAAAGTAGGGGAATTCAGTATATTGAAAGGATATCTGCACTCCCATGTTTATTGCAGCACTGTTCACAATAGCCAAGATTTGGAATCAACCTAAAGTGTCCATCGAGGAATGAATGCATGAAGAAATTGCGGTACATATACACAATGGAATATTATATAGCCACAAAAAGAATGAAATCCTGCTATTTGCAGCAACATGGGTGGAACTGGAGAAATACATTATGTTAAGTGAAATAAGCCAAGCACAGAAAGATAAATCTCACATGTTCTCACTCATATGTGGGAGCTAACTATTAAAAACAATTGATCTCATGGAGACAGAGAGTAGAATGACAGTTACCAGAGTCTGGCAAGGGTAGCAGGGAGTGGGGGATAAAGGATGGGATGGTTAATGGTGCAAAAATATAGCCAGATAGTTAGATAGAATGGACAATATTTGATAGCACAACAAAGTGACTATAATCAACAATAAGTTAGGGTACACTTAAAAATAACTAAAAGAGTGGAATTGGAATGTTCCTAACACAAAGAAATGTTAAATGCCTGAGGTGATGGATACCCCAATTACTGAATTTGATTAATTCACATCATATACCTGTATCAAAACATCACATATACCCTACAAAGATATATAACTATTATGTCCCCATAATAATTAAAAATTTAAAATTTTTTTAAAAAAAGACTAAGCTCTAACCCAAACGGTGAAAATACTTATGATTGTTTTGTTTCCATGAGGACTTTCTGAAGCATTGAAGAAGACACAGACCCTTATGAGAGATAAATTTCATGTGCCTATATAACCTTCATCATCCATATAGAACTTAATTTTTTACGTGTCAGTTTATGCTTAGAAACATAAGTGCATGTATGTGCCCATAAGCGTGTATGGCTTTGTATGTGTATCATGCCCATGACTCTTACCCAGCATGGCATGTGCAGATGTCATATCAATATGCATGCTTTACATGTGGACCTATGTGCATGCATGCCACCAGGAGCGTATGAGAGCACACGTGTTGGTATACACACATGTGCATGCGAATGTGTGTAGATTTGATGCATGGTGTTTGTCTTTAAAGGTATAGGTATAGGAAGCGCTGTGGCAGATGCCACCACATTGCTTCTTGGCTGATTCCCCAGCCCTCATTAATACCCACAATTGCTCTACATTCTTCTTATCACTAGGCAGTCCCAGTAGCTGGATGCCTGTCAATTAGAAGCTGAAACTCCTGACAGTATCCCAGTATCCTGGGGATGCATACGTCTGTCCCTATCAGCCATGTGGAGGGCCAGACATACTCCCCAGGGTCAGCAGGAGGGAATTCACAAAATTCAGCCAGCCCAACATCTGAAATGCCTCTCCCGCCAGGCCTGTATTAGCACCTCTCCTAGCCATTGGGCTTCTGTGCCCGTCTCAGCCCTCCTCCAAACCTGTGCTAAGGACAGGCTGCCCCATAGATTTCAGCTCAGAGTGTGCCATACTTGTCTTGGAGTGTGGCCCTATAGCAGATGGAGAAGTGACCCGGGTAAAAGGCATTCCTTGCTTTGGAGCAACTGAGGAGGCCTTCTTCATCCAAAAGGGACTTTTCTACCACTATAATTTCCAGTGCCTAACACATAATTAGTTCTCAATATATGTTGAATAAATCACTAACTGACTGTATGGATAATGTAAGCTGAGATCAAAGACTGGGCACCATATAGGAACAGGGCTGTTCTCTCTGACTTGCATATTCTACTTGAGACTGATATAGTTGGAGCTAAAAACAAACTTTTATTCCATTCAGTTCAGCATTTATTAAGCACCTTCTATGTGTCAGACACTGCGCCAGACACTCAGGAAGAGCTCTTTCCCTCAAAAGATGTCATAGCATTTGGGCTGATAACTGTGCCAGTTTGCTAGGGCTGCCATAGCAAAGTACCACAGACTGGGGGGCTTAAATGACAGAAATTTATTTTCTCACCATTCTAGAAGCTAGAAACTTTTGTTCTATATGGTGGCGGGATTGGTTTCTTCTGAGGGCCATGAGGAAAGCATCTGTTCCAGGCCTCTCTCCTTGGTTTGTAGATGGCCATCTTCTCCCTGTGACTCTGTAGGTGTCTGTGTCCAAATCTCCTCTTCTTATAAGGACACCTGTCGTACTGGATTAGGGACCACCCTAATGACCTCATTTTAATTTAATTATCACTTAAATACCCTATCTCCAAATCTGGTTACATTCTCTAGGGTGCTGGAAGTTAGAACTTCAACATATAAATTTGGGAAGGGGACACAATTTAGCCCATGGCACAGACCCAGATCAATTATTTATTAAATATCACTTTCTCCATGAAGACTTCTTAGGGTTTCTTCGATAGAATTTTATATTCCCTCTGAGCTACCATAGAAACTGCTTTTCTGATTTTGTAGTGGTCGTTATGGGTTTAGACCGCCGTCTTCCCTACTAGTCCAAGAACTAAGGAGGAGGCTTCAGGATTTCAATACTCCATTTCTCGTACATGGCACTTGGCAACTAGTGGTAAAGCAAATCGTCGAATGGATGAACAGATTGAAGAACGGAACTGATAAAAATTGAAAAAGGGAAGGAAATATCTAGGAAATACTTCTAGAGGGCCCCATGGTCCTGGTAATGAGAATACAGGAGCCGGGAAGAAAGTTTGGTAGGCCCCCACAGAGGGGACCTGCTGCACCACGTTCTGTCCACAGAGTTAATCACGATTAGCAAAGCAGCCAACAGGAAGAACGTGTTCCCAGGCATCTCCCCTCCAGTGGAGGCTGCATTGTTCTGGACTTCTCTAGCTTCAACAGGGGGATTGGTCTGATGGGCCCATGAATCCTGGGGTCACCTGGTAGAACAAAGAGACTGTATTACTTCTTGTACTATCCCAGCCCTAGCCTGCTTGCTGCCACATTCCTTTCCTGGAAGCCATATGTGGGCAGCCAGACAAGGGTTTTCAAATTAAAACAAAACAAAACAAAACAAAACAAAAGATAAAATGGAATTGAGGTTGGAAATAGTCAGCGATGCTCCTTCCCAGGGACTGAAGCCCTAAATTTGTCAGGATTACCGTTGGGTGGAGCCTCCATTCCCATGTCACTGTTCCAGAAGAATTTTTTGGTAGAGCCAGGCTGCCCACCTGGCCCTACTGCTTAGCCCCTGCATTTCTGGGGTTGCTCTCTTCACTTCATCCCCTCCCTCTACAAAGTCCCAGAATCTAGGGCAGAGTAAGTTCTGCCTATACCCCACCATGTCCTGAAGCTAGTTTTCTTAGACTCTTGCCACCCATGTCACACAGGGCCGGGACCTCTTTTGTGCCTGTTGCCTTCCTTCTGGCTGGAACCCTCAGAGACACTGGGCTTGGTAACCATTCAGTACTCTCTGCTCTTCCCTTCCAAAACTGTACCTTCATCCCTCCCCCCCCGCCCCGGGTGGCTTCCCTCTCAACACCTGGCCCAGAATGGAATTGGTGCTGCTTCTTTCTGGTTGGGACACCTTGTATGACTGCATACTCCCTGCAAAGATCCTGCTCCCGGTCTTCCTGCGCCTACTTCCCCTTGACCTGGGATTTTCTGAGCCTGCTGGATCTTGGGCTTGGGGGAAGGAGAGGACTGGCAATCGTGGAGTGTGACTTCAAGTGGCCCCTAAGTGCAGAGGCAACCAGAACACCCTGGCACCTCTCTCAGCCCTGCCCAGGAACCTGACCAGCAAATAGAGCCCTGGCCCAGATAAAAGCCATTAGACATCACAACAGCATCCATACCCTGCCATGTTCCTGGCACAAAGGGCCCAGCTAAATACCTTTGCAAAGCTCTTATTGTGCTGTATCCTGCACCGCCTTCCCGGCCATCCCTGCACTATCAAATCTTTCTAGGGCCCTTTGTTGTCAAACCAAATATAGCATTACATTGTCTGGCCTTCCACCCATTCTGGCTGGATAAAGGGGCCCGGTCCCCAGACTGGGGGCTCAGGGCTCCAGGAGGCCTCCTCAATGCTATCTCACTGCCACAGCCCACGCCGGGAGCCTGCAGCTCCCCCACCCACCCGCTCTGCTCCCGGGCCAGCGGCTGCGCCATTGATACGGTGTGTATTCTTTTCCATAGGTTCCCACGAGCATGTCACTAACCATTTCCTGGGCCTTATCACTGGGGAGGAAAAAAAGGAGCGCCTTTGAAAAGTGGAAACAAAACATCAGGCCCCATTGTTGTGTGACTTCCTCGGCCACAATCTGGGCTCTCCATCGCTCGACACGCCGAGACTACAAACACGGCCTAATACAGATACTCCGATCGGCAATTTGACTAGGACATTTATTGTTCTGTATCTGCAATCTCTGCTCCGCGCGTTTGTGGCTTTTAAATCATCCTTTTCATTTCTCTCTCTTGACTCAGAGCAAGTCAAAGGCCTCTGATGGCCATAGTCACTGCGAGAGGCAACCGAGTCAATTTGCAGACTTTGATGCATCACCTTGTTTGCTGGGAGCCGGCAGTGGAGACAGCCTCGTTCACCAAGCTCACTTGGTCTTTTTTCACCCCCTTCTTCTCTTCCTCACCTTTCTTGTTACCCTTTCTCTTTCTCCCATTCTGTCTCCGTCTCTCCCTCTCTGCTCCATTTGTTAACTCTCGTTCCTGATCCTAAATGATCAGAGAGAAGAGGGTGCTTCTGGTTAATTTCTTGGAATGAATGAAAGGGGAGGTAGGACTTTATTCAATATTGTTCCTTAAAGACACACACAGTTCTGATCTATTATATCTGAGGAATGTCAGAGATGAAGTAGTCAAAGCCCTTGTTTTTATGGAGGAAGAAGCAGCAGAGGCTCTGAGAGTGAAGTGTCTTGGTGGTGGCCAGGAGATGTTGTGACCCAGCCATGTCTCAAGATCTCTCCGAGGTCTCTGTGACACATCCCTATTTCAGGTGTCTATCTGAAAGTCAACTGTCAGCCATCTTCCATTTGAGGAACCAAAGAGCATTTCATAGCATAGTACACAGTGGCGAAGAGCACACACTCTGCATACAGAAAACTCAGGCTAGGATCTTGGCCCTGCCACTTACTAGCTGTTTGATCTTGGCTAAGTCACTGAACCCTCGTGTGTCTCAGATTCCTCATTTGCAAAATTGGTACAAAACTGCCTCCGACAGTCTTTGAGTTAATCCTCAAAAATAATAGGAGTGCTTACTATGTGCCAGGTACTATAAATAACTCTCGATTTACATATAGTGCCTGGCCCATAGTAAGCACTATATAAACATTAACTATTGAAAAATTTCTAGTAAGAAACTTGCGTTAAAATCCATTTTTATATCCACCACACTCTCTTCCTGTTACCTTGTAAATACAGACTTCTTGAGCTCTTCTCACAGTAGCGTTCGTGCGCATGAACACTCGAGTGGATCCCCGAAGCCAGGACCACTGCTCACCACTGCAGCAGCAGCACCTGCCTCCCACTCCATAAACCCTTCTTCACCCACTCGACAGTCTGTGTGGAGCACACACTCTGTGCCAGACACTGTACGTAGTCTTTGCCCCTGGGGAGCTGATGGTCTGGTGCAAGAGATGACATTAAACAAATAATCACACTAACAGATATACAACTACAAACTGTGAAATGAAGGAAAAGTACAGAGTGTGATTAGAAGTTATAATAGGGGACCAAGTGTAAGTTGAGAGTTTAGGGACGGCATCTCTGAGAGCGTGATGTTTAAGTTGAGTTTTGTAAGAATGACAGAAGGTGGCCAAGTCAGTAGCCAGAGAGCACTCGAGGCAGAGGCAGGTTGGGGCCACTGAAGTCCGGATCAGGGACTGAAGGAAGTGGGGAATGAGGGGGGCATGGAGAGAAGGTGAGAGCCAGGGAGCCGCGGAAGGTACACTGATCTCTCAAGGCTGCACGTGAGTTTGGAATTTTCCCCCCAAAGGTAGTATAAAACCTCTAATAGGTTCTGCGCAGACCTTGACTGCTGGGTAGAGAATGGCTAGAGCAGGGCAGTTAGGGGTGCAGCAAAAAGGCTACTGGTCCAGCCCAGGTGAGAAAGAAGAGGAGCTGGGACCAGAATGGTGGGTATGGAAATGGGGACAAGAACTCTGGGGGTATTTGGAGTGGAATCTATAGAACCTGGTGATGGCTAGACTTTGGGGCAAGGGAGACGGGAGAGGGATGAGTTAAGGATGGTTCTGACATGGCATCTGGACTTACAGAGGTGCCATCTACTGAAAAGGGGAAGCCTGGAGGAAGCCCTGGGGACCAAGAGCTCAAGCTGTGTTTGAGATGCCAAGTGGGCAGTAGGATAATAGGATCTGGAGTTCAGAGTAGCAGTCCAGGCTAGGGATGTACACGAACAGCATTTTACACATTGTGAATATACGAGTAAATGAACGAAGCAATAATCCTAATATTGGAACCCAGATTTGTCTGACTTACAAGTTAAGATTTTATACAATTGTTACTCACCTTCCAATCAACCGAATTCAATAAAACTGGCAGCTCTTCCAGCACCCAGGAGATAAGTGATGACTTCCAGGTCCAAAGAGCACCGTGGATTCTCCAAAGAATTCTTCAGAACAGACAGAAACTGAGAGTCCCTAAAGCCAGGAGTTGTGGCATAAGATCTGGAGGTGCACAGAAGAAGCCGAATGTTGGGGGATGTAGGAATCCCTCACACCCCCAAACTGCACTAAGCCAAAACTCTCCTGGAGTAGACATTTGTAAGCTTATTTTGAGATAATTTAATAATTTACATGTAGCAATTTAGTGCAGTGCTGGGCACATAGGAGGTACTCAGTATCCAGGCTGGGCCACACTAGACAGCAAGAACAAACAATCCCCAAATCTCAGTAACTTAACGAAGTCCCATATGGGTCGGGCAGTGTTCTCGAAGTCATTCTTCCCACAGTGACTCAAGCATCAGGGCTTTTTTCACCTTTCAACTCTGATATCTCAACCATCCTCACTTCCTGCATGGTGGAAGGGTGATAGTGTGGAATTCACACCTGTCCTTAACAGCTTTGAACTGGAAGCAACACAAATTGTTTCCACTCTCTGCCTGTTGATCGGCTTGCAGCACCAACCTAGCTGCAGAGTGGCCAGGCAATGGAGGGGAGCTGCAGAGACTCAGGGAGGATTAATCGTCTCTGCCTACTCAGCAAATATTCATGCTCTCTCTCCTTCTCCTAAGGCAAATACTGAAGCAGGGAAAAGGATTGGAAGGTCCAAGTGGGAGATGAGAGGGTCACAGCTGGGTATGATGGGGTTGGAGCAGGGGACCCAGTCCAGGTAGATCAACCTTTGCCTCTGAGAGCTAGGATCAGAAGCCTGTGCCTGGAACCTTCTCCATTTCTATGCATGAGGAATGCATTTTCTCCTTTTCTCTGTACTACTTATTGGAAAACGCTGCTGTTATTATGACCTAAAGGGGAGGTTAAGGTAATTTACTATGTCACAGTCTGAGATCTGTGCCTTTTAGTGACAGTTACCACTCAGGAACCATATGAAGAGGATGTCTGAGAGGGTGGGACAAGCCATGCCCTAACTGCGCAGGACCCCAAGGAGCCCACATCCAGCCCCAAGGATTCCCAGGGGCCCCACCTGAAAGAGCAAAACCTTCCCAAGCCAGTATCATTGTCTCTCTCCTAGGCTGGGCCTGTTGGTGAGTTTCTATATCCTTCCAGCATAGAGATCTTATCAAAGCAGATTAAAAATGAGAATGGGCCCATAAAACATGCATTATGGGCTCTAGTAGCCTCATAAAACCAGATAAATGCTCTGCTCCAGAGAACCCTAGATCGAGTTTACACCTCTCTCTCTCCCCATAATAGAATCATCAACAGCAGATAATTGAAGTTTAAAAAAAAAAAATCAGTAACTTGTAAAGTTCTACTGGGTGGATTGATTGTTTGGCCTCATGGATTGCCTGGAGGAAAAGCAGGTTATGCCAGAGACATCTGGCTTTTCTGGTCTACAAATAGCTTTTCCATGTTTTCCGTGAGGCTTAGAGAAAAGGCGTAGAAAGAAATCAGAGCGAAATCATATGGGCTATTCTCTCTTTCTAGGTAGTTCTATCTCCCTTCCCCACCTGCCCGCTGATAGGTACCTGAGTCCCCTGCCCTAAGCCCAAGGGTTTCAATTCAATTAGATGCCAGGCTTGCCATGAATCTACCTCCAGGATTTTAGACACTTTCCTGAGAATTGTCCTTAAGTGGAAGAAGGGAGAGCTGACAAGCATATGTCAGGTCCTCTGTCCCTGAAGCCTCTGCTGTCCCAAGCTGAGGGGAAGTCACCCACGCATTTCAGCTCATCTTTGCCTTCCTGTTCTCAGGTGGAGAGGATCGAAGGTGCCGGTATTGAACAATGAGCCTCATTCTTGGTATGCTCTGACCCTGGCCAAGCTCCGACCTTGTGCCCCAAGCTTTGCTAGTGGCTCTGCTCCAGCTGCACCCACGTCCTTGAATCAATACTGTGTCCTCTGAGAATGGAGACCATCCCAGGATGGGAATGGGGCCTGAGCTGAACCCAGCCCAGCCACTGGAACCTCCTCCCAGTGCCCCCAAAAGCTCACTTTCTAGAAGACAGGCCTTATCCCTGCTGTTTGAGTCAATCCTTCCATCAACCACCCTCTCTGTGCTTATCCTAGGCCCTGACCTGACTTAGTTTGGTGCTTCTCAGCCTACAGAGCTCTGAGCCCCCATTATGGCAGAGACAGTGAGAGAAGGAAGGCACTTCCTATGAGGACTTGGGGTCCAGTTTCATGGCTTTCCTTTGGGCCGAGTGTAGTAGTTCAGCCAATATAGGTATCAGCCCAAGTTTCCCCTGCCAGGCTGCAAGAAGACACACTGTGAACTGAGTGTTTGGGCCTCTTCACCACACCTCCGGAGTCCTGGCCATGGAGATGAGCTAGCCTCCCAGCTCACTAGAGCCTTTGTTCTCTCCTAGACCTAAAGCTTAGACAGGATCCGTACCAGGCCCTCTAGCTACAACCACAGTCTCCAGCTTGGCCCCTAGTTCTGTAGCGCCACATGCAGACCACTGATTTATTCTGTTACACTTTACTGTTACTATTTCCTTGGACATCTGCTTCCTGATGAAACTATGGGAATGTGGAGGGCCCAAGGGCCAGCTTTGACTTATCATTGTTATCTCCAGCGCCTTACACAATGTCTGGCACATAGTATGTGCTCAATAAATATTTGTGGAATGAGTAAACATATCTGATCGTGTCTGCTTAGTCCAATTCTAAGCAGGCAAGAACTTTTGCAAAGTGCTGTGACTGTTTCCCCGTAAACGGCACGGAGAGGCACACTGATTCTGTGACCTCCTGGGATGGGCTCTACAACACAACTGAGACAGAATAAATGTCTGGCTGTTCTGTTTTGACTGGTGACAAGAGTTGCAAGCTGATTAATACATTTAAAGTGGTGATCAATTTGTCTTATTCACATCCTCTTATCCTGATTGTAATGAGTAGATCTTTTAACATAATGAAAACTGCATATTTCACTCAAATTCACGGTTTTGCATTCCAGAGGAGATGAAATGCTGTTCTTTATTTAACGTTAAAATGAGGTGTAAGCTCTTGTGTTGAGAGGTCAGGGAAGGTGACAAGCCACCTCTCTCCTTGAAGGCCAGAGTGTGGCATCACCTGAGACCTCTGAATTTGACTATGAAAGTTGGTCCCCAAGACTGTGGATTGGGAAGGCATGGCTACCTCTTGTCCGGTTTGTGGGTGGCCTATAGATCAGCTGAGACTGGAGGTCATCTAGCTTTGGCTTGAATACTCTTTAATGATGGAGAGCTCATCACTGTTCATTTTGTTTGTCAAAGCCTCCAAGTGTAAAAAGAATTCTTATATTGGTCCAAAATTGACCTACCTGTCATTTCTGTTTCTGTGAACTTACCCTTTTCTCTTCCTTCTCTTCCTCCCATCTTTTCTTCCTTTTTTAGCTTATTATTTGTTTTTTCTAAAAATGTCTAATATCATAACAACCTCTTATAATTTTGCAAAGGCTTAGCACTTTCATTGTGCTTTTCACACAGCCTTGCAGAGTTGGGCGGGTGGTTTCCTGAGGATTCTCTGGTAGGACTGCTGCTCTTGGAACATCACGTCCTGAGAGCGGCCCCTGATCCACGTGCCTTTCTGCCTCGTTCACTGCCAGCACCCGAACCTTGCCTGCCACACAGTGGGCTCTCAGTCAATGGTCGCTGAATGAATGCCCACATAAATTATGGGCGGTGCCCGAAATGCGTTGTAGTAAATGTGACCTTGGACCCCTGTCTATAGCTGGTTGTATACCAGGCATCTCTCCACTAGCAGTCAGCATCACAGAGAGGCAAGGTAGAAATGTGACGAAAAGAGATATTGACTCTGTCTTTTAAAGTTGAACCTTTGTCAGAAAAGCTCAGGAGCTATAAGGAGGCTAAGCTTTTGCCATGGGGACCAAAGAAGTGGGGGAAGCCTGAAAACAGAGGAAGAGAACAGCAGGTGTGCAGAGAAGAGCAGAGATAAGAAGCAGAGAAGGTGCAGAGGGCTTAGCAGCCCTGGATCCCAGTGGTTCCTGAGGCCCAGCCATGTCCCTGTGCAGGGCTCTGGGAGATGACCTGGCCTCCTTACTCAAATTCCTTTTTATTGCTCAAGCCAACTCAAAATAGTTTCTTTACTAGCAACCAAGCGTGTCCGACTAAATACAGGTAGACATGAAGACGTCTGTTCCTTAGCCTTTGAAGGGAGGCTCATGAGGGTAAGAAACTCCCCCAAGGCCACACAAACAGAAGAGGCAGAGTCAGGGCCACAGCCAGTTTTCCAACTGAGTCCTAACCCGGTGCCCTCCCTCCCGCGCTTTGTTCTGTGCAGTCACTGAAGCGCATCCCTGTCCTTTGCTCGTGCCCTCCCCCCGCATCTCACATCTCGCTTTTAACAAAAGAAAAGTCACTTCTGGATCAGCCAGATGTAGCAGAGCAGTGGGAACCCAAACCAAGAGGAATTCACTCTCCATAAATTATGCTTTAATAGATGTCAATTATTAATTCCTAAATAAATATTTGTTAATATTCAAAAGAGTTTGCCTACTAAGAAAAACTCAGGCTACACAGAATAATTAGTGCTTCTCACTGTGTGATGACTGCGGCCTGTGATGATGTTTTTCCCCGTGCTGCATCTTTATTTTTTCTGTGTGACTGTCTGAGTATGCTGGGTTTCCTGGTAGGGGGTTTGCTGGCCCTCCTCTGAGCAGTTTGGTTTGAGGCGTGTGCCTAAAAGGGTTGCAGGGAGCTGAATGCTCCCATGGAAAGCCCCAGACTGGCCAGTGGGTCTGTCACTTTCTTCTTTGTGAAAAACTAAAGCTGTCACATGTCTAATGAAAGGAAATTGTAAATCCAGACAAAAATTTGGAAAAAAAATGCCATTCGATTGAACAAAATCCAATGTTTTGAGCTCCATGCTAGGGCTAGGTTAGCAGGCAGGGTTGGGGTGAATAAGGAAGAGAACAGATGTGTCTCCAGGGTGCAAAGATTGTGCAGACTAGTAGGAGAGAGCCTCATGATAAGCTCTTAGTCCAGGGGAAAGTGAAATTAGCCCGCAAGAAAGAGTTCAGCAAAATGCCAGAGAGACTTGGAGAAGCTAGAAACCACTTTAGACTGGGGACAAGGGAAGGGAGAGATCCATGAAGGCAGCAGAATTTGAGACAGAGCTTGAAGGATGGACAGGATTTTGATGGGCAAAAATGGCCTTAACATTTGAGTTTTGACAGGGCATTCACTCATTTTTCCATCCAATTAAGATACATTTGTTTGGAACAACAGGTAGGTGTCAGCTAGCCCTGGTCAAGATACTGAGGATATTAAGTAAATTAAAAAAACAAAATAAAACAAAACAAAACCCCTGGTCTGTGAACTTAAAGTTTGCAGTCAAATGATATATAATAATGACACATATAATGTCACCTAATAATGTCACATATAATATAAAAATAGTTGCAATACAGTGAGACATGATTCCAACAGAACAGCCACCTCCACTGGGGGGTGGGAGGGAGTGACAGAGAAAGCCTCAAGTGATCAGGACTCATGATCTAGACCTTGAAGGAGTCATTTATTCAATTATTCATTCATAGAAAATATTCCCTGAGTACCTATATGTGCTTCATACTCTGTGTATCGGGATATTACAATGAACAAAACAAACTAAGTTTTTTTTCTCATGGTGTTTACACCCCAAGAGTTTGGCAGTTTGGGGGGAAGCCATTCCTCTTGGAGAGAGTAGAATGTGCAAGTTGTGGAGCCACGATGTCTTGGGTGTGGATGCAGCTAAAGGTGCACAGGGAAAGAGCTGTCAGGAGGCGAGACTGGAGGAGGAATCAGGGATCACATTTTGAAGGCTCTTGCAAGCTGGCTAAACATGTAGAACTTTAGAGTTGATACGAAGCCTAGGAAGGCTAAAGCAGAGTTTGAGGAAGGTGATGGCGAGGTCTCTGTGGGGGCTGGATTGCAGGAAGATGAGGCTGGAGGCAAAGAGACCAGGTAGGAAGTGATTGCAGTAGCCTAGGACACACATTCAGAGGGCCTGAACCAGGTGTGGGTGGTGGGGACGGAGGAAGGTTGTGTTTGAATTGGAAGAGTAGTGCTTAGCCTGGTGTGTATGTGTGTGTGTCTAAGCTCTTTGGGAATCTAATGAAACCTTTTGGGCCCAGGAAAATGCTTATACCCACCTACACATATTATTTTGCAAACAATTTCACAGGGCGTGACTTCCAGATTAAGGACCGCTAAGTCATAGGAAGCAGATGGAGTGAGTAGGGGCCAGGAGGTTAACACATCAGCAATGGTTTGAACGTGGATCTGGTGCTAGTCCAGTTCCGCTCTCAGAACCCATCTTCTCGAGCCCTTCCTCTAACTGTCCAGCGCCCCATGCTGGCAGTGGGTCCTGGACCATAGGACCTTTCAGCTACTCTTTGCCTATCATTCCTCCTAGACCAGGCTTGTGCCTGTCCTCTCACTCAGACACCCACCTGAGCCGGGGACCAAGGTATTAAGTTCCTTCTTGCCTTTTCCATTCTGGGGGAAAGTTAGAATATTTTGCTAGTGGTCCCAATACTTCATGGTCCAGATCAAAGAGCACCTCCTCATAGATGCCAGAGTACTAGAGGTGGGAGAGCCCTCCAACATCAACCAATCCCATTTCCTCATTGCACAGATGAGAAAATTTAAGAGAGGAAGAAATTTTTCCAAGGCCATACAGAGTCAATGGCTGAGCTGGAACCAGAACTCCCACCTGCTCATATAATGTCCTTTGTCTATCACAGGAGGCCATGGCTCCCCTCTTTGTGCTTCCAGCAAAGTAGCACATGCCTCATTAATGGTGCTGGAAACATCCACAACCTGTACCAAGATCGGTAGGCAGAAAGCTCTGTGGGCATGTCCACACCCAAGGCAGGGGCTCCAGGAGAGTTGAATGTGGACCATGAGAGAGGAGGGGCCTGCTGCCCCTAAGCACTCCCCAGTTTGCTCTGCCCACTTCGCCATCCCATGCAGGGAAACAGCGGCCCTTGCATTTAACTTCCTTGGGGCTCGAGATTCCTCCATAGTACCATGAGGATGAAGAGAGCCAGCTCCCACACAGCCCCCCAGGAAGCATACTTTCCTGCCTTTCTTGGCATTTCATCCCTTGCTTACACTAAGCAGTGCTGTGGGAAGAGCTGGGGCCAGGAAAGGTTAGTGGTCAGAGAAGAAAGCAGAGGCTGAGTTTTACTCTTGTTGTGGCCCAGGGCTACATAATTTTCCATATATTATATTTCCACATAAACCAACACAGGCACCTTTAAAGGGTCATTCAGAACTGAAGGCAAAAAGAGCAGTAAGCACAAGAAGACAGAGCTGGGATGTCCCTGGCCTATGCCATAGGGATGGGGAGGCCTGAGCAGGCTGGCTGGGCCTGGGGCTATCAGACAACATGGAGAAAATCATGTCTGCTGGATTGAGTGAGCGACTCGTTGTCACATGCCCTGGCCCCACTGAGTGTTCTCACGGGTTGGTGGGTAGCCGTGCTGGTAGGCAGGGACCAGTGAGAGAAGGCAGGATCCAGAGAGGTGGGATCTGGGTCCAAATCACAGGGAATTGTGGCTTTTAGTTGTCCCAAGTGACCCCAGTTACTTTGAGTTTGGATCATGGATGTGAAGAATGAGGGCTTGGGAGAGACACAGTCCTGGGATCGGGTACTGGCTTCTCACGCGATGGACATGTGCATTTGGAAGTTATTGAGACTCTCAAAGCATCAGTTTGCCCAGTTTCCCCATCCATCAGATACGTCTGACAATAGGATCCACCTTGATGTTGGGTTGGGGAGTAAACGAGATTAAGCATGTGCAGCACTTGGCAGAGACTCTGTATTAGTTAAGGATCAAAAAACTACCGAGGTGCATATAAGAACTGGGGTGCAGGAGTGCAGCCCTCCTGAAGCCACCTGCTGCCTGCTTTTGTCTTTGCCCAACAGCTGCCTGAATCATTTTGCAGCCTTCTTTTTAAAAGTAAACTTTTTAAGAAAAGAAAATATACATATAGAAAAGTGTGTAAATCATGTTATAGTTAGATGAGTTTTCTCAAAATGAACACCCCCATGAAACTGGCTCTCAGATCAAGAAAGTGTCCCTCATGTCTTTTAGGGCAATACTTATTCTCCTTTGGCTCAGGTAACCCCTTTCTAACTCCTAACACCGTGGGTTAGTAGTGTTTGCTCTTGAATTTTATGTAAGTGCAATCATATAATATATACCCTTTTGTGTTTGGCTTCTTTCAATCAGCATTGTGTTTGTGAGATCCATCCAGATTCTTGTATGGAGTTGTAATTTACTTATTCCCATAGCATGCACTGTTCTATTATATGAGCAAACCACAATTTATTTATCCATTTCATGGTTAATGGGGTTTAGGGTAGTATCCAGTTTTTGACTATTACAAATAGTGCTGCTATACCGTTCTTACACATGACTTTTGATGAGAATATGTATGTATTTGTGTTGGTTATATATTAGGTTGAATGAAATTAAATTGACCTTTATAGAGATCAAAAAGTCAAATACTGGCAATTTCATATGGCTCAATCTAATACAAGTAGAAACGGTGGGTCATGAAGCATGTACATTCAACTTTAGTAGATACTGACAGCTTCTCAAAGCGATTGTATCAATGGACACTCCCACCAACCGTGTGTAGGATTTTCAATGTCTACAGCCTTGTAAACAAAGGCTACTTAGGTCCCTCGGCAGAGTTCATCTACCTACATCTTCTGTTCTTAAGGGCCCTTTTGTGTCATAAATTCACAGTATTCTCTGGGTTGACTTTCCCCTTGGAAAGGTCTTTTTGACAGTTCTAACCCTGACTGAGCCATGTTTTAGTGTATGAAGAACGTGGTTCTGCATAGGACCAGCGTAATGGTGGCAGAAGGAATAAAACTGTGAGGACAAAGGTCATTCCCCCTCCATTGATAACCAGGAGGAGCCTGAATTTGATTGGTGTTAAGGAGGGTAACATCTCACACCAAGGGTTTTCAGTTTGTCCCCAGAGAGGAAATGGGAACTAAGAGGACAGGAGATAAGAATCTTTGCTCTTGCCCAGATCCAAAGAAGCTAAATATTTCTAGGGTCTTGGTGTTGCTCGGAATCCATCTGCCAAATACAGGCAAAACGGGAGGCTCCTTCTCCTTGGGCTTCTACGCATTGGGCCTGGAACAGCCAATTTGTCCATGAGCCACAGTAAGCTGAGTGCCTGGGACCCACAGACATTTAGGGGCTCACAAAAATGTTTTAATTCTCTTAAAATCAGAAAATGATGTGAATTTTTAGATCAAAGAAAATTTTTTCATTTATAATATTAAGATATCCCTCTTTATATCAACGCAGTCATAAAACATAATTTTAACATGTATGTGTGTTTATTTATTTGTTTATTTATTTATTTACTTACTTATATAAATGGAGAAAGGCGCCCATGAAGGCAAAGGTCCTAGGGGCTGCTAAAGTCATAATATGTCCCTGGAGCCTGAGTCAGAGAGTCAGCAATACTCTCTGGAAAGTGGATTATCCACATTCATGGCACTCTCTGAGCTGAGTTCTCTTTAGGAATATCTTTTTAATAGTTCCAGCTCTGTCTCAGCCATGCCTCGGGGTATAAAGAAAAGAACCGTGTCTACATTTGAACCAGAGAGTAAAAGGGAAAGAGTGGAAAGTTCTTCACTTCACTTTCTGGCCAAACGCTGGGTGGGGTCCAGCGGTTCCTTAAACCTACCTCCAGAGGTGGTATGAAAACAGAATCTTTAGACAGCATGGACATGACTACCTAGGGGATACGGGGTAGGAGGTCTCTAGTGAGGACAGGACCGTGTTCTCTAGCTTCCAAGAGAATCCCAATATGGACATCTGGACCCTGTCATGGCCAAACCTCAAGCCTGCTTTCATTCCTGCTTGTTTACCCCTTTGTTCTTCTTCCTCCCAACATGTGCATACTCAGAGACTAATTTAGTGGCTGGAGTCTGAGACATCAAGATCTTATTTCTTCCAAACATTTCTCAGTTGGCCTGGCCTTCAATGAAATATCAAATGATGAATAGCTGTTTGCTGGCTGGAGGAATTTGGAAAGGACAAGCTATTTAAAGCTCTGTGAAGAGCAACCAGGTTAAGAATATATCTTGTATCAAATGGGGGGAATAAAAAAATCATTTTGCAGAATACTAATTATTTAAAATATGAGCATCAGGGACCTGATCTAGTTAATTTATATATTTTTATATGGATTAAAGTAGAGAGGGAAATGGACAAGAAAAGAAGAAGAGAGCAGAGAGTTGGATGCAGACCCAGGAAGCCAGGGCTCTAGATGGACCTCTGCCACAAATTGCTATGTAATCCATTAAAAAGCACCCAACTTCTCAGAACCTCAGTTCCTGCATCTGCAAAAGAGGTGACTAGAGAATCCTGAAGATCTTTTCCAACTTTCAAATTTTAACACATAGTAGGTTCTCCATTAGTAATTACTGAGGGAGCGAGTGACCACAACTAGACCAATACCACACACGTATGCAATCTGGCTATGGAGGTGGTGAGCTCACCAACAATAGTGATAAGTCTGGGAAGCCAAGCCCATCTGTAGACAGCATTTGTACTGCCATAAAAATAGCATAACAAGATTATATTGAAATATCCCACTATTTAACTTAATAATTTAAATGTTTGCCTAATGAGGTGGACTTGATTGAATTAGAGCATTCACAATTAATTTTGATAGATCATTTTACACATTGGAGGTGCATTCTTCTGAACCAGGAGGTGGAACGGAAGTGCAAAATGTTTACGTTCAAACGAGCATGTGATTTTGCAGAAAACATTAATCCCAGATCATGCACACTAAGTCAATTTCAGAAATGGCTTCTAGATATATTATTAGAAATTGCTCTTCAAATATAAAAAGCTTGTAATAGAGTTCTGTCCATTTTTCCTTTGGCTGATGGAAGTTGTTTTATAAATATGCCTATGATATGATGTTTTCTTCATCCAAGCCTTTTGGTACTAATTGCAACTTTTTAAACACTGTAAGTAGTAGCTGTCATGAACACTTTGAATCCTATTACAAATATGTATTTCTGAACAATTTCACATTTAGGGGTGCATTCTATCTTCAACTATTTTTTACTATGTTTTCTCCTATTTTTTCTGAAGAACATTTGAATTGAAAACTGTGGACACCCCTTTTTTGGCTAAGGAAATAATTTTATTATGCAATAGGAAAATGGCTCCATCCCCTTCCTCCACCCCCTCAAAAATCAAAGAGCTAGGAGTGGTCACATCTGCCCCCAGAGTCAGGAATGAGCAAAGGCAAATGGCCTCTGAAAAGGCAGATTGAAATCAGGCCATGAAATCCATCCTAGAATTCTAGGAAAAGGATGTTCCTCAACACCAGTGCTGTCAGATCAGAACTGAATATCTATTTTCTGTCAGAAAGTATCTGACGTAGAGTGTCCACGGGCAAGATGCTTCTCGAAGAATTCTTTGGGCCTCAGTCTCCTCCTCTGAAAAATGGGGCTAAATCACCCATACCTCAAACCAATGAGGCTTAGAGGTCCTAGATGTAACAACATTTTGTGAGAGAGCATGCAGTGATAGAAACACTAGTTTGGGACCAACTGACCATGGTTCAAATCCTGGCTCCACTCTTATTAGCTGGTCACTTTGGGGAACCCACTGACCCTTTCTGAGATTCAAATGCATCTTTTGGTATATGGGAGCCATCACACCTAATTGAAAGTGTTGTGAGAATTAAATGCCACATCCCTGATGTTTGATAGCAGCTTAACAAGCCTTAATATCCTCCCCTCCAATCCCAGTCTCCTTTTCTGGAAGAAAAGCAGTCCCAAATTCAAGACACCATTGCCATTTTGGTTTCCACATGTGCTCCCAACAAGCTATGGCACTTAGCACACAGGCGCCCTGTTCTTCCTGGTCTTTGTGGACAGATGAGGTCTGCTCTGCAGGCTCCAAGCCATCTTTGTTGGCAGAAGCACCTGCGTCTGCCTTCTTCCTCCTCCTCTGAGGCCTAAGCTCTGTAATGAGACTTCATTAAACTCATCCTTTGTGAGGTTTCAATGACCTCCATAATAAAAATCCAAGTGCTTTTGCACAGTGCTGTGATTTGAACATGTCCCCTGAAAGTTCATGGGTGGAAACCTTAATTCCTAAAGCAGCAGTGTTGGGAGGTGGGGCCTTTAAGTGGTGATTGGGTCACGAGGGCAGAGCCCTCACAAATGGATTAATGCCATTATCATGGGTTGTTGTAAAAAGCCAGCTCTTGAGCTCCTGGGTGTCTTTCCCGCATGCTTACTTGCCCTTCTGCCTTTCTGCTACGGGATGATGCAGCAGCTTTTCGAGGTTTCAGTTACCCGTGATAAATCATGGTCTGAAAATATTAAATGGAAAATTCCAGAAATAAACAATTCCCAAGTTTTAAATTGCATGCTATTCTGAGTAGCGTGATGAAATCTTGGCCCTGTCCGGGACATGAATCATCCTTTGTCCAGTGTATCACACCATGCATGCTACCTGCCCTTTAGTCATTTAGTAGCCGCCTGGGTTATCAGATCAGCTGCCACAGTGCTTGTGTTCAAGTAACCCTTATTTTACTTACAGTACAGTACAATAAGATATTTTGAAAGAGAGAGGGACCATGTTCACATGACTGTTATCACGGCATATTATTATACTTGCTCTATTTTATTATTAGTTGTTAATCGCTTACTGTGCCTAACTTATAAATTAAATTTATTATAGGTATGTATGTATAGAATCCATAGTTTCAGGTATCTACTGGGGTCTTGGAATATGTTCCCGAAGGAGAAGTGGGGGGACTACTGTATTCTGAAAACACTAACCCTCTCCAACCCCAGGCCCTCTGCTTATACTGACTGCTCCCCTCACGCTGGGATGCCCTATTCTTCAACTGGAAAAGGTCTTTTATTTCAAGATCTAGCTCAAATGCCTTCTCCTCCCTTAGGGGTATAGCCACCGCCACTAATTCACGTGCTGTTTGGGTTTGTAATTTGTTCTTGATACAGATGTTATGCTGTGACATTAAAAGTGTCAGCCTCACTCAGAAAACTGCCATGTCTTTTCATCTCTGTGTCTCCAAGATCCTCAGAAACCAGGATTATCATAAAGTTCTTAAAATCCTCCCAACAATTCTATGGAAGTAGCCACTATTTATTGATTCATTTTGCAAATGAAGAAACCAAGGTTCAGAGATAGTAAGTAACTTGTCTAGAGTCGCCCAGCTAATGGATATGGAACAAGCACTGAACTTGGAGAATCTCGTTTTTAAGTCTGTCCTTTTCCCACTACTCTAGAAGCCTCTCCATGGTCTCCTTTAATCTTCCAAACAACCCATGAGCTAGGCAGAGAGTGCCTCTTTATAGAAGAGAAAACTGAGGCTTTAACAGGAATGGTCACTTCCCGAGGCTTCATGACTACTTATTTGGGGAGAGAACCAAAGTTCTGGGCCTCTGATTCTGAATCGGGCCTCTGCAGGGCTGTAGGCTCCCATCAGAGAGACCTGCTCCAGGGATTCACCTGCTCCAGGGAACCAACTGCAGCAAGAAAGCTGGGGCCTGGGCTGTTGCAACGCCTGACAAATTCACGTGCCTCTCCAAGCCCTTCTGAGTTCCCTTACCACAGAGGTGATGAGTAAATGACAAGGGGCATCTCTGCTCCCAAGAGATTCTAGTCACGTGAACTCCGTCAATTAAGGCTAGAACGATGTCATCTCCTGAAATAGCATTTTAATGAGTGATGGTTCTGGGATAAATTGTTATCTCGTGATCCCTCGTTAGAGAGCTTAATTAGATCCATCATAAAACATACTGATCGATGGCACTGAGCAGGTCTGCAGGACATTTACCATCCGCTGCAACATTCCTGCTCCCTCTTTGGCAGAGCTGGGTGGGACCAGATCCCCAGTCCTGAGAGCTGCTGGGGCATAGGTTCTTTCTGAGCATCTGGACACCTGGACACCATTCCCCCAGTTCTTTCCCCCTCCTTTCTTCTTTTCTTTCACAAACATTTGTTTAGTACCAACCATGTGCCAGGCACTGTGCCAACCTCTCATGCTTTAACTCAGCTTGTCACAAACAGCTGATACTTCCCTATTTTGCAAATGGTAAAACCAAGGCTTAGAATCCCAAGCTAGCAGTGGGTGTAGCTCCAGCCAACTGGGTTATTTTTCGGACAATTTCTGGGGGAGTGGCTACCATAAGAACAAAAGGAAAAATGAAGGGAAAAGTAGACTTTACTAAACTCCTGATGCATTTTAGAGATGTTCTCCTGGGCACTACATATGTCAGATTTAGCCTTCATATCAATGCCAGGCAGGGAGAATTTTTGTCTTCATTTTATACTTGAGGAAATTGAGTCTCAGAAATGTTACCTGCTCAAAGTAATACAGCCAGTGAGTATCAAAGCTGAAACTAGAACATGGCTTTGAGGAACTTCAAATCCAGAGGGATGTGGGTTCAAACCCCAGTCCTACTATATATACACTGCATAATTTGGGGCAAACAAATTCACAAACCTTCTGAACATCAGACTCTGCATCTATAATACCAGGGGGTAATAATTGGAGGCATCTCGTACAACTATTTTGAGGATTCAATGAAGTCATGCCTAAAATGTGTTTAAATAGTATCTAACCCACCAAAAGTATTCAGTAAATAATGTTTCATTGAACACCCCAACTGTTTCCCCCTGGAAAGAGATTACCTGTTTCCTCATCTATAAAAGGAGTGTAGTAACCCCTTCCCTGAAACAATTCATGGGTAAGCACCTTATAAAAAGTAAAGCATTCAAACTGCATTTACTGATCAACTTCTGTGTACCTCTGTGTTGGCAAAAAGCTTGGAGGGACCACTTATTTTATAGGCAAATTTCTAAAATTACTATTTTTTTATTATTAAAATAATACATTAGCACAAAATGGTGGTAGGGATGGGCAAGTGGATAAAGAGGAAAAGGTGGTGGGATAATAAGATCAGAGTATTGAGACTTCACGGAGGGGTAAGGGTTACTGTGCTGGCCCAGGCAGTGGCCCCAGAAGTCTCGCCAATGGGGCATGACTGCATTGATCCAATGGCCTGGGCTCAGCAAAGCATTTGTGGTGTGTGCGTGTATCTGTACTGTGTATGTGTGTATTGGGCCTAATGCACACGAGATCTTAGAACTTTTCTATGAAAAAGAAAGGACTCTGGAGATTCAACCACAGGTTCCACAAATATGTGTGTGTGTGTGTGTGTGTGTGTGTTATGTGTGTAATCTCTGTTTGTGTATTGAGGCCAGTTTCCATGAGAGGGTGACTTTTTTCACCTGTGCGCACTTGGAGATTTTTTTTCCTTTTTTATTACAGTAAATGTAGCTTGAAAGCTGGGGATAGCATAGCTTTTCCCTGAACACAGATCACATCACATAATTTTTCCTTCAGAGAAAAATGCTGCAAAATAACCTGCAGATGGTGAGTCTCTCTCTCTCTCTCTCTGTCTCTCTCTCCCTCTCTGTCTCTCTCTCTCTCGCCGTCTCTTGGTCTCTGTCTCTCTCCGTCTGTTTCCATGTCTCTCTGCCTCTGTCTCTGAGGCCCTATTTATAGCTTAAAATGCTTTCAATATTTTCACACTTAGCAGATAAAATGTCCCCATATTACATAAAATAGCATGCATTCGGGTTTGTAATTAGATCAGTGCTTCATCTCAAGTTTCACACATAATAATGCTGGACATTATTCCTTCTTCCCTACTCCTACCCACAAATATTGCCAGGCCTGGGTCTCCTGCCCTAACCATTTTCCCGGTATTGCCTTTGCCAACAGCAGTCGGAGGACCTGACTGCTCCGGCTCCCTGCTCCCTGTCTGATCCTCGCCTGCTGCCTCCGCAGTGGGTTTCGCGTTCTTCCGTGGTTCCGGGTGCTTCGCCAGCAGCCGCTGGGAGCAACTCAGACCTCCTCTCTCGGCGGCAGAGCCGGAACAATCGCTGTTAGTGAGACCATCAGAATTTCTGAACACAGTCACAAAATTCATCTCCCCAAACTGCCCGGATAGAAACACTACGCAGAGGGAAAGGGGAGCTAAGTCTCTTTTCCCTAAAATAAGGAGTCCACAGTTATTTTATTTAATAAAAAATAAAAGGAGGGAGGAATCGAGATTCATTTCTAACCAATCTGGACATGTGTTTGAGAATATTGTTGAGAACAATTAGGGATGGATGAGTGAGGGGTTTATTTCTCACTTGCTTGTCAGGTCAGAAGACAATCTGTTTATTTTCCTGCTACGATTTTATTCAATAAACTGAAAGGATGGGAGCTGGGTAAGAGAGTATGAACAGGATGTGTGCTATCAATTTGTCAAATAAATAATCGTGCTTGGAAACAACAGATTTTATTAATTAGACAGGATGGTGTATTATTACCATTAAAGTGTTATATTGCATTAATTTTTATATTTTACTCGGCTACTAATTACTGTAAAAGATTTCGGGAATGAAGCAAAATAAAATCACGCAGCATTATACATAATGTAAAGATAGCGTGAATTAATTTGTCCGCTGCTCCCGCCTGCTGCCGGCAGAGGAAGCGGCATGGGAGGGCCGCCTGGGAGCTCCGCACCAGCACTCGCTGCTCCTGCCTTGTTGACAGAGCCGGCTGTGAAGACCTGGGGTTCAAGGCCGGGGGTTCGAGACCCGGGGTTGAAGACGTGGCTGAGCCAGGAACGCGGTTTCCTGGTTTGCACCCTTTGGCAAATCACCTCCCTGAGGCCTCGGTTTCCTCTTCTGTAAATGTAAACATCCCTTCTCTGCCTGCCTCACAGGGTGGTTGCATAGACGGAAGGAATTCCCGAGAGTGTCAGGGGCTTTCAAATGGCAGGGGTGGCTAGAGGGCCTGAGACCCAGCACAAGAGGAGGAGGAAGGTGGTGGAGGGGCGTCCAGCGCTTGGACCCTGCAGGGGCAGCGCTGCTCGGACTCTGTTCTGGAGACGGCCGCCGGGAGGCTGGGCAGTTAGGGCTTGAGGAGGGAATTGGGGCACTGGAAGGCCACCCAGAGGTCATCGCGGCCACTCCCCTCGCTGGACACTGCCTGAGAGTGGGGGCCAACCAGCCCACGGCCGCGCCGTGGCAGAGCCAAGCACTCCCCTGTGTAAAGGCAGACCCAAGACCGCCCGCTAGACCCGGGCGTTTTCACCGGGGAACCCCCGCTAGGCATGGCACAGTGGAAGAAAGCACGGACTCTCGTCACACAGGACCGGGCTATGTGGCCACAGCCAAGTTTCTTAACCTGTCTGAACGGCAGTTTCTTCTTCAGGTCTTTGTAAAGGTTGTTTGCCCAGAACGCGAATTCCCACGCTGGGCACACGTTCTGGCTACCGAGCGGCGGGCTGGGCCCTCAGGACTAGGGTCCCCGGGGCTCCCCGCGACAGCACAGCCGCACGGGCACCAGGAGCCGCAGGTGAGCCCTCGCGTCCAGCTCCTTGCAGGGGCTGCCTCGCGGGTCCTCGCTGACCTCCGCTCGGGCAGAAGCGGCCGAGGCCCTGGGCCGCCCCCACGCCCCACCCCGGGGGCGCGGTTCTCCCCGGCTCGGCGGCCGAAGCCCAGCCACGTTTTTCTCCCGGCTGGGTCTCCGCAGCCAGGGCCTGGCGAGGGCCCACATTCCTCACGACCCACTGCCACCTACTGTCCGCATCTGGGAACTGCAGGCCCGGCGAGGCAGGCCTCTGGGAAGCTTCCTGGGGAGGGGGCAGATCCCCAGGCGGCGCTCAGGTGCCTCTGCCTGGAGGCTCAGTGCCCAGTGTGTTCTGGGTACGTGCTGCAACTCAGCCAGGCCACCGGAAGCCCTGGCGCTCTGCCTCGCTCTGTTACTGGGTGCCTGGGCCCCTTTCTCCTCATCTGACTGCAGCCCCCTTTAGAAGTCTGAAAATCCTGCCTCCGGATTTGGAGGGCTGCTTCTGGCTACTTAAACTGGACCTGATGCAGGACTTATAGAGACTATTGTCCCTGTTTCTAGTTTCCAAAGAGTTAGAATTTCATCTGCCCTGCAAGTCTGACCTCAGGCTGAGCCGAGCACGCCTTCAGCCTTCTCTGTACCGCTGGATCCCTTATGCATCCCTCTCCTAGGGCAGGCATCAGGCAGTCCCGCCAAATAGCATGATGCCAAATCCTGGCTCCTCCACTCACACCAGCTGGCTGACCTGGGCTAAGTTACTTAACCCCTTTGTACCTAATTTTCCTCATCTTTAAACCAGCAAAAATATTTAATAGTAGTACCTTCCGTATAGGGTTACCATGAGGATTAAACGAGTGAATATATGTAAAGGACTTAGACCAAGCCCTGGCACACAGTAAGTGCATTATAAGTGCACAGTAAGTACATTACACAAGCATCAGGGATTATCTCCGCCAGTATTATCTGTGTGCCTGTTGCAAGACTGCCATTCGGTTGTGAGCTTCGTAAGTGTAGAAATCATGTCTGATTCAGCCATGAACCCTCAGCTACTTGCACATGGAAGAAAGCTGAACCACTTACCTATTCATTCATTCAATCCTTATTTGATTTAATAAATACTTATTCTACTATGTGCCAGAGCACTGTGCCCTGCAGTTACAAGAGTGTAATTGAAGACAAAGTTTCTTCCCTTACAGAGCTTATATTGTTAGGAGAAGGAAATAGAGCAAATACATAAGTGAATAAAATGGGTACAGCTTGTGGTAAGTGCTAGGAAGAGAAGAGCCAGGATCTCAGAAGGAAAATAATGGAGGAGGTGTGGAGAGGAACTTCTGGAGGTCGGTAGTCAGGGAAGGCCTCATTTTTCACAGTCTCTGATTAAATTGGAACTCGGATGAAAAGGAGGAAGCTGGTAGATGCCTGGGATATGGGGAGAAGACAGACTCCGAAGGGGCAAGGGGCAGGAGGGTGATGGAAATGGTCTATATCTTGATTCTAACCGTGGTCGCATGAGTCTATGTACACAGTTGTCAAAATTCATCGAACTGCACTCTTAAAATGAGTGAATTTTATTGCATGCAAAGTATACTTTAATAAAGCTGATTTAAAAAATAGGGTGGCAGCCAAGTGAAAAATCAAGGAAGAGCTTTCCATACATAGGGAAGAAGAGCTGATGCATAGCCCCTGAAGCCCTTTGTCGCATTCTAGGAAGGCGTGTGTGGATGGAGCATGGTAAAGAAGAAAACAAAAGACGGAAGGTGGCAAGGAGTGAGACAGGGCCACAGATCCAGCACGTCATGGGGTTAGGATTTTATTCTACGTGTGATGAACAGAAACAGCTTTGATGTGCTACCAAAAGTCCTGAGCTGTGGTCTGGACTTCTGAGCTGTGTCGTCTTGGACAAATCATTGTACGGTTGTGAATATTGTTTTAATCAGTAAAATAGGAGTAATAATGATATGCAAGAATCCCGTCAAAGAGGGCTGCAGCCAGGACTGACTATGAAGGCAATCTGACTCTGGGGATATATGCACATATTTTTATTGGGCATTTGAAAGATTGCTCATTGAATCAAGATAATACGAGTCTGTATGGAGCAGAGACCTGTGACCTTTTGAATAGCAGTTGGTGAGTGGTAGGGGGAGGAGGAATGGGAAAATTAGGGAATTGAGTCCTTCAGCATGTCCACATCTATCCAATACTATTTTTCTCTCTTATAGAAAATTCTTATTTTCCTTTGTCTCTTAGCACATGACACAGTTCATAATTATATATTTAAATTCTGTATTTGTTCAGAGTCTGACTTTCTGCAGACTGCAAACTCCAGGAGAACCAGGAGCCTGTCTGTCCCCTGAACCACTATACCCCAGTATCTAGCACTGTGATTGACATATAGGAGGCATTCAATAAATATTATTAATAATTGAATGAATGAATGAGTGAATGAATGAATGAACGCATGAGTGAATGAATGACTATAACTGTACATTTATCCAAAGGCAATTAACTATCCTTTAGGCCTTTTCTGGTTCTTCCCTTACCCTTACCACAGAGAGACCATCTCCTAAGCCTTCCTCTTTGGGTTTTCTCCATTATCCTCCTCCTAAACTCAGTACCCCCCTTACAGAATTTCCTTCTTTCTTTTTAAAGAAACATCTACACAAAATTAAGCAGAGGAAGACCTGATGGTTGTGTTTGATTTCACACTGGTTTTGCCCTTTGATTTTATAAATTACTTCCACCTCAGTTCAATACTCTGAAGTAAAGAGGGTGGGATTGACTATCTTTGTTCCCATTTTCCACGTAAGATGCCAGACAGCCGAAGACATGAATTGGTGCGTGCTGTGTCACAGCTAGGAAGCAGCAGGGGCACAGCGAAACCCCAGCTTCCCTGGCTCTAAACCACGTGATCCTTCCCCCTTCCAGGCTCTTCTCATACGTACAATGCATTTCTTCCTTTGCGACTTGGGTGCTGGTGGTCCTTGACAAACCGCATGAGGATGGTCCTCCAGAAAACAAGAGGCAAGAAGCTGCAGACTCTCAGGAACACTGTCATCCCGGCTGCAGGCATCTCCTCACTTCTGGTGGCCAGCAGGGCGAATGGAGGACATTGCAACACAAATACGTGCCTAGGTCCCAAGTGCCAGACCTGCTAGGTTTGCAGATTGGCAGTTTCACCTCCCAGCTCTCTGACCTCAGACAGTTTACTTCAGGTCCTGTGCCACAGGCGCCTCATCTGTACATTGGGGATGATAACAGTGACTACTTTACAGGGTTTCTGGATGAATTAAATGAATTAATACATGTAAAATGGTTAGAAAGTGCCCTCCAATACAAAGTGCTCAATTGATGTTGGTTTTCTTTCCTTCTCTCTTTTCCCTCCCTCCCTTCCCCCTTCCTTCCTTTCTCTCTTTCTTTTCTTTTTTCTTTCTTTCCTCTCTCTCTCTACTTTCTTTCTCTGTTATTCTTTCTTGTTCTTTTATTTTACTTTTTTCTCTCTTGTTCTTTTGTACTTATTCTTCCCAAATCCCTGCCTCTTCCTTGAATGTAACTTACTTCATAGTAGCGCATCAATAAATGTTTGCTGAGCCAAGAAATAAATGAATAAAGAAAAAGGAAAGAGAAAGACAGAGCTGATGATTGGGACAGTATATGAAGAAGTGAGGATAGAACGAAACAAGATAATTTCATGTTTTTTCATGTTTGTTTTTATCTTAATGTATGCACTATAAGAGACAAAAAACCTAACATGGAGCCCAACACTTCCACTCCCATGCTGTGTTACCATGGGCGAGTCAAGCAACCTCTCTGGGCCTCCATTTCTGCATCTGTAAGAGAGCAGCATTGAACTAGATTGTCCTTATATTTTCTCCATCCCTGACTCCGTGAGCACACAATTCTGTCTATATGAAATGTGATGTGGACTCTTCCTACCATTAACATGAGGTGAGGAGGGGTTGGGAAAAGACAAATAGACATTTCCTGATGGAACCTGTTTCATCTGTGGCATCCATAGGAGGCTTTGCAGTTGAGTATTTGCTTTGATCTCACCGTGATGCTGAGTTCTATCTCCTGCTTTTCGTCTTAATACCAGTGGGACTTAGAGCAAGATAGTCAGCATCTCCAAACTTCCTTTTCTTTGTCTTACAGTGAGATTAAATGAGATGATGTATTACAAGACACTTAGCACAGTGATGGACACATAGTAAGTGCTCATTAAATTATTATTGGTGTGTGTTATTAAAGTGTATATATAACCTCAAGCCTTGACAAAACCTACTGTAAGGCCAAGTGACGAATTTCCCATTAACTGGTATTTTGGCCATTTTTTCCATTAAGCATTCGTTGAAAATCCACTATTTGTTAGGACTTGGACCAGGCAATGGCATAGAGAAGTGGATGAACCATGAGCTCTGACTCCAAGGTTCAAAGGATTACACGCACTTTTTTAGGTCCCAATATATTCCTGGTACTTTGCTATATTATGTCCTTTAATAATGCTAACGACCCGCAGGTAGGTTTTGTTTGGGCTGCAGGAGTGAGTTGGACACAGGAAGCTGCAGAAGTGGAGCCTGCAGGAGCAGGGAGTGATGGAAACCACAGGACCCAACCCGGTCCACACCTACCCCTTCCCCTCCGTGAGTCACAGCAGCAAATATTCTGATCGCGCAGTACCCAGCATGGGAGCAGAGTTGAGACTCTCACCAGCGCTCCAGGGAGGGAAAAGACATAAGAGCCTCCTCCATGAATTCTCTCAGCCCTCTCTGCTGCCTTCCTGCCCCTTCTCTTCTTTGACTTCTTTCAGGAAAGGCTTGGGCATAAGAAATGTGTACCTGAGCATGAATAAATATCGGTGACTGGCTTCCTTTTCCTAGGGCATGTTTTGCTTTCACAGCTTGATCTCTCATATATTTTGGACCCAAACTCCAAGGCTCTGCATTCCTACCTAATTAGAATTCGAGGCCCAACTCTGCACGCATGCCCTTCCACAGGCTGCCGGCCTCTCTCTCTCCCACCCAAGACAGCTCGCCCACGCTGGTCTCTCTGATTCCGGCCCGAGGGCCCTGGCTCTTTACAGGTATACTCGTACTTCCCACCTCCAGGGTTCTACTGAAGCTGCTCCCTCTGCTGGAATACCTCACACACCCAAATACTGCCTCTATTCCAGGGCCCAGTTCAGAGATCACCTCCTCCAAGAAGACCTCTCTGATCTCACAGGCAAATAATTTTTCTCTCAGAGAAACTATTAGAGCAGTGCTTCATAACTTTATTTTCAATGTAAATTTTGCATGTGAATCGGCCCAGAGATTTTGTTCAAATGCAGATTCAGATAGAGTAGGTCTGGGAGAGGGCCTGAGATTCCGCATTTCTAACATGCTCACCTGTGATGCTTGCTGATGCTTCTGGTCTGTGAATTACACATGGAGTAGCAGGTGACTCCCAAACCTGGCTGTATATCGGACTCACTTGATAAGCTAATAAACTAATAAAACTGTGGATCCCGGGGCCACAGTTGATCCAGGTTGATCCAGGTTTTGTAGGGCCTGAGCTCATTCCATATGGTGAGTCCTTTTTAAAAAATATATAAAATTATGAATAAGAAATTGCTGAAGCTCCTCCCAGGGAGGGGCTGTGCAAGTAAAGGTTCTTGAAGTATAAGTTTCATTAGCTTCAAGGTAAATCCATTGTTTCCTGGGGCCCACACACCAGCAGAATCTCAGAGGCAGGAGCTGTATGTGTGTTTTGTTTTGTTTTCAGAATTTCTTCAGGTGATTCTTAGCAGCCAATCTCTGGACCCACCCTCACCTTTAAGAACTGCTGTCCAGGAGCCCTTGATCTCTTCCTGCCTGTCTGCTTACTTCTCGCTACCCCTCCCGTCGCCAATGGCCCCTGGATCAGGTGCTGGGCTGGACCCCATGGACACGAGGATTGGGGACAGGGATCAGGGCTGTGAGAGATGGGTCTGGAAAGTGGCCTAGGTCTCAGACATTGGGGATCTTTGGGAATGGATGGTGGGCAGTGAAAGGTTTTTGGGCAAGGGACTAGCACTATCAGATCCTTTTTTTGCAGGTGTTTGCATTACTCTCAACTTCCAACTATAAGTAGTTCTTTCCATGACTTATTGCATCGTGAGACCCAGAGAGCTTTCTTTTTTAAAAAATCTTTAATTCTTTAACTACTATATCTTTTAAAGTAATTGCTCTACGTTAGAGAGTGTGCTGAGCATTTTAATCTCATTTGATTCTCCTACAAACTCTGGAAATCATAAAAAGCCACATCTAGTTTACAGATATATAAACTGACAATCCGGAAGTTTAAGGGACTTTTGCAATGTAACAGAGATAGATAAAAAATTTGAAAAGCCTTGAGACCCAGAGACTAGCGTGGTGCCAGGGACACATCAGGGACTAAAAATATTTGGTGAATTGATAGACGAATGCTGAGATTAAGAGATGCTCACCTGTTAAGGCAATTTTGGAAAGTATATATCAAAGAATTTGAGGGATGTGGGCCTTTCTGTTTCCCTGGAGATCCCAGGTCCTTACTCCTGGGGGAGAAAACTCCTTTTCTGCTGTCCAAGCATATATTCCTCTCCCATTCCCTTCTAGCAGCCTGGCCTCCCTCACGTACTCTGCCTCCGCGAGAAGAAAGGTGGAGCGATAGAGCAGACCACAGAACTTTGTGAAGAAAGTTGTTTTGGCGATTTTATTTTATTTGTGTATGGCAGGGAGGTGGATTTGCACTGGGCTTTGAAGCCCCACCATTCAATAAAGTCCAATTCATTTATTCCAGTTAAGACAAATGAACTGTATTTTTAAAATCGTTGTGAGTGCCTATGGGAGGCGAGTGACGGAGTGGGAGTGAGAATCTCCAGGATATTGCAGGCCTCCGGAAAAGTAGGATTTGAACTTGATAGAGACCCTTGATTTTAGTTCTCCTCCTGGAATACATTCCAATCCATAGCAAATGTGGCTCCCCCTTTATGATTTGAATCTCTAGGAATTTCCTCCAGTGAGTCCAGCCTCATTTCCAAAAACGATGATGGTCATGACATTTCATACAGCGTGTGACAGTACTTTCTGGACTTCAGGGATCCTCACCGTAGTACAAGGAGAAAAGAAGAGTGAGATCAGTAGGATTCCTCTCCTGCAGCAGCTTAGCGGGGTTCAAAAACTTGTCCAGGCCACACAGCTGGGAAGTTGCAGTGCTGGGACCAGAACCCATTATCCAGTGCTGGGTGGGGGACAATTCCAATACGACAGTGTTGCTAGGTCACCAATATGGCAGCTAATTAACATCTCCTTGATGACATGTTCACTGGGGTTGTTCTCTCACCTGCTCGCACTGATTAGTTTTTTTCTTCCTAAATAAGCTGTAAACAAGTTACAGGCAGGAAGCTTGTCTTCTTTCACTTCCCATGCATTAGCAACCTCTGATATGCCAAGCACTGTGAGAGGTATTATTATGGGAGGTACTAAGGATGTAGTTATGAATAAAATAAACATACTTTCTGTCCTCTGAGGGTGTATAGTCTAGTACTGTGGTCACTGACCCCCAGGCTGTGGACCCATATAGGTCTATGGCAGGAAGTGAGCGGTGGGCAAGCGAGCGAAGCTTCATCTGTGTTTACAGCTGCTCCCCATCACTCTCATCACCGCATAAGCTCCGCCTCCTGTCAGATCAGCAGCGGCATTAGACTCTCAAAGGAGCAAGAACCCTACTATAAACTGCGCACGTGAGGGATCTCGGTTGTGCACTCCTTACGAGAATCTGATGCCTGATGATCTGAGGTGGAGCTGAGTGGTGATGCCAGCACCGGCGAGCGGCTGCAAATACAGATTAGCATTAGCAGGGAGGTTTGACTGCACAGTAAATGTAATGTGCTTGAACCAGCCTGAAACCAGCACCCCCCAGCCCAGTCTGTGGAAAAATTATCTTCCATGAAACCGGTCCCTGGTACCAAAAAGGTTGAGGACCATTGGTCTAGCAGAATAATAGTATTTTATGACTTTTTGAATTTTTACTATGTCTTAAGTTTCATGTTCTCCATTTTTCAGATGGGTACATTGAAATCTAGAGAGTAACCAGGAACTTGTCTAGAATGGGAGAGCTGGGATTCCCATGGATTCTCCCAGAGAGGCTGGCCCAGGGTGGAACCAATGCACTGTGCTGTAGCAGATTAAGAGCGGGGCTTTTGAAGTCAGACAGATTCAAATCTCAGCTCAGCCAATTCCGAGCGTGTGCTTAGGCAGGCCACTTCCCTTTGAACCTCAGTTTCTGCATCTGTAAAGTAGGGGTAATATGAAGAATAAACAGCTCCCCGTTTTGCTGTGTGGATCAGTGGATAAAATGAATGTTAAGGCTCTTAAGTAAATACCTAACCCAGTTCCGGCCTCAATAAACAGTAGCTGCTATCACTATTATTATTAGTCTTTGGCAGACACAGCACAGCTGTGCATGCGTTTACATGGATGATATTTCAGTAGTCTCTTCTTCCCCCTAACTTCTTGAGCATAAAATGTTCCGTCCTCCCTGCTTCAGCCCTCCACATTGCCAGGAACAGAAGCCACTCACACGAGCTGCAACAGGGTCCATTTCTGTGACCAGTGCAGCCAATGGCCCCTGTGTTGGAAACGCCAACATACAAAGTGTCGGGACTCAAAAGCCGCCAGCAGCCTCCAGGACCCTGCCAAGCCCTCGTGCCCACTCGAGCAGCCAGGGGGAGGGGGTGACTATGGCATAAACACACGTTTGCTTTCATTTGGCTTAGCTGACTGTGTGTTTTGTTAAACAAATTTAGGTTTGGAAAAGATTATTTTTGGTACACTGCTGCATAATTAGATGAATTTTCATGAGTTTATTCTTGAAATAAACTTTGAAATTGTCCGTGTTTTACTGTTTTTTAATCATCTGCAGATACTGTTTTTTGAGACTTAGCATGAAAAAAAAACCTTGTTACATATCAGTTTAATTTAGATTCAAATAAAATAATTTTTTGAATTTGCAGCAACAACAAGTCTGCGAAAGTGGTTGTAACTGGTGCTGAGTTGTTTGAGGATCAAGATAATTACAGTATAAAGGATAAGAGAGAATATAATATCCTGGCATCCAGTGCCTATTCAGCTAATCCCCAGCCCTTGACAGATGTTCAAACACAGTATTTTTAAAAGCTGACTTTTAAAAAAACAGGGCGATTCACTTATTAGATATAAACAACACGATAAGAAATTCAAAGTCTGACATCCATTATGAACCGTCCATGTTGAAAGGAGTGAGAGACAAGGCGAAAAGTCCAATGCGCCGCACTCTTCGCTTTGGTGGGTGCCCAAGCAGGGCTGGGATTGCAGAAACGCCAAGCCCCCTCTTTGCCAGGAGCACAGGTTCCATCTGTACCAGCCCCCAAGAAGCAGAGCCCGACAGGCAGCTTCAATGACGCTGCCTGCCTCTCTGGTGGCTGCGTGAAGCCGAGGCTGCGGCAGCCAGCGCCGGGATGGTTTGGCCAGCTTTGAACGATAGCAACGTAGTGATAGGTGGCCCATAAAGATGGCCGGGCAGATGGAGGGGAAATGAGTGGGGTGTCTGTTGGCTCAAGGATCGCTCTTGTCGCCAGACCTTGATGCTCCTGCACTCATTCATCGAACATTCTACTGAGCCTTAGTATCTGTTGGGTATCAAGGCTGTCTGCTAACTTCCAGGGTTCAGAGATGAATAAGACCTCATTCCTGTCCTGCCTCCAAAATTTCACAGTAGAGCAAAGGAAATAAGTCCTATCCATTGGCAACAACAACAATAACACCAATTATTATTATTATTAAGCTTTGTTTATATGCTTCATCCTAATTGCTCTTTCTACTTCCCACAACAATCTTATGGAGTATGTACTATCATTATGCCCATTTTACGGATGAGGAAACTATGGTATGGAATGAATAAGTATGTGATGAATTTATTTCTGATTGGGGGTGGTGGTAGTGGAGGAGGAGGAGGGATCAAGGAGGGCTTCATGGAAAGGGTGGGATTTGGGTTGGGTCTGTAAGGACAGCAGGGTTTGCAAATATGGAGATCCAGGAGAAGGGCATTCAAGGTGGTGAGAACCATGCAGGGAGAGCAGCAAAAAGATTATCTGGTAAACGAAGACACCAAGCTGCACTAGGGATGGCATGCAATTATCTCTTGTTGCCTTCCTATTTAAATGAAATTCTGCACAAAAAGCCCTCAACATACTGGGAAGCACAAGCTTGACTCTGGGTGCTGGTACTTATCCCCTTCGTGCCAAATCTTTTATCCGTGGTCCTTGCACCTGCTTCTGTAACAGCGATGGCTCCAAGGTGGCCACGTCCTTTGAAGAAGTTCTGAGAAACCTCCAGGAGATGTTCCTCTTCATGCTGTGCCTGGGGATGGAGGTCTGGGCTCAGGAAGAGGCAGGCTGCAACATCAGAGGGTTCTAGTCGATCTGGGGCCAGTTCTGTGCATTAATCCAAGTGTGGGCACATTCAAAGGGTGACCACCTGTTCTACTTTGCTCTTGGTTTTCATCCAATGCTTCCATGATGCATTTCATTCCACTACCTCTAATCTCTTTTTAGCATTGCCTTAAGAATTGCCTTATCAGCATCTTACTTTAAAACAATTGCTAAAAAGGATCTTCTTTCAGAGAATATTCCATCTTTTCCCACCCCTGCTCACAGAGCCCATCATTGCACAAGGATCTGCATGTGTGCTGAGGGAGAGGGGTCTGGAGGAGACTGTGCAAGCACCCACTCTGTGTCCTCTGCTGTGGGGCATCCAGGGTCTGACATGCTTTAGAACTTGAGTGGCCCACACTAGATTGGCTAGATCTCATGGCCACAGAGGGAAAGAGAAGGTGGTGTGACCCACACTTCCATAGTTAGCCAGGCAAGAATTGCTTGAATATTTCCTGGAGACCAGATGTCGGCCACTTACGAGAGATGGCCTGTGTGGGGTTGTGTTAGGTGTTGCTCGAGATGTCAGGAGGGACTGCGGGAGCACAGAGCAGGGAGAAGATGAACTCCTCTATCTCGTGCTTACCCTGGGCTCCACCTCAAATCCCAGGTCCCTTCTCTGGTCGCAGCTGCATGCTCCCTTGGCAGGCTCCAGAAATGCACAATACTTCCAAACAGCAGCTCTTTCTAGGAACCTCAGTGCTGGCTCAGGCTGTGGGAGGAAGTGAGCCTGGGTGGGGTGCTGCCCAGAGCTGCTCTCCATCACCTCCCCCACCCCCAGGCATCCTCTGCTCAGGGTGTCCTCACTCTCCTCAGAGTTCCTGAAACAACCACGAGATTTGCTGATGTCACTGCCTTCTCACCCTTTTTACATATTTCTTTCTGAACAGGCATCTCAGATTCTCTGAGCTCAGACTCAATTTCAAAAGCTTCATGTTATTTACCCTCAAATAATAATATTAATGAACCTTCATGGAGTGTCTTCTAGGTATCAGGTACTGCTCTAAGCGTTTTTCATATGTTATCTAATTTACTTCTCAGCCAATCCAGAAAGTGTGGAAGTTGAGGTGCACACGTGTGGGGAGAGCGCGTGCCTATCCTTCCGCACACTCGACAGAAGTTTCATAAAGGATGAAGCCTGAATGACTGACAGACTGAACAAATGAATGAATGATGGAAGGAAAGAAAGAAAGCAGGTCACCAAGAACATGGCAAAAGAACCGCTTGGACACTTATTGGGCAAGAGTGACTTTGAGCAAATTTTCTTTCCTCTCTGAGCCTTTGTTTTCCCTGGGTAAAAGGGAGTTATTGGCACTAGAATGAAGAAGGGTATAAGATGTGAAAGTACTTTGTTTATAGTAAGTACTCGTTTGTTGTTGTCAAATGAATCTAATCTTTTATTTATTTATTTATTTTTTTACGCGATACAGGGACATATTCCACTTTTCTGTATGGTCTGCCTTGGGGAGGGCATCAGAGTCCCTGGGAACAATATAAGAATTCTGATATCCCCTCACACAAATAAAAAGAAACACAGCTTCACATCACTTACAAAATGGCTGCCCACGCTGTGCTTGATCACCTCCAGCAACAGGGAACTCACTACTACTTGAGGCATTTTAATCCACAGTCACTTCACACAATCTTTGTGGTTGGCGAGTTGCTCCTTGCATTACACTGAAATTTCTGACTGCTTCATTGGACAAGGAAACAGAGCTTTCTTGGGCTTGACTTTAGCTATTTTCTAATTAGAATGGAAAAATATAGAGTCATAGAATGTCAGAGTTTAAAGGGACTTAGAAACCCCCTATTTTGGGCCCCTGTTGCACGAATTGAGGAAACCTGCAGGCATGGTACAATCTTTTAATTGGTTTGTAAGAGAAGAATTTCTTTATTCAAACTGTCCAGATTGCTAGACTGAATAATTTCTCCTTGGAGTTTTTTAAGAGGAAAGTCACTTTGGCCTCACATGTACAAGGTGCCTATTTCAGAAATAAATTCCTTCTCCCAGAACAGATTCAATGATGCCTGTGGTAGATTATTGCAGTAATGGCTTCTGATTTGCTCACACCTCCCTGTATCCACACTCTCGGGGAGATCCCCTGACTTGCTTCGGCCACTGTGACTCAAGAGGAAACTTGAAAAGTGTGTATTGGGACTTATCCTCTCTTGCTTCTCTTACCCCGTGACTGCCCCATGTGGTGGAGCCTGTGCGAGCCTGCTGAATGATGGGAGACACGTAGCTCTGTTGCTCCCACGTACCCACCAACAGCCAGCTAACCCCCAGAAGCAGAGCATCTAGCTGATCGCAACCGACTGCAGGTACATGAGTGAACTCACTGGAGACCAGCAGAAGAACTGCCCATCTGGGCCTACTCAAAATTGGCAGCCCTCAGAGTCATCAGCTAAATAAATCGTTGTTTTAAGCCACTACAGTTTGCAGTTTTTTTAATGCAGTCTTCCAAATAAAAATGCACGGACAATGCCTGTAACTAGCCTGCTAGTTCAGAACAGACTTGGAACTGAGAATGCCACTGGTTACAAAGTTTAAAGCTTACAAGAGGAAGAGTTCTTTTATTTGCATTTTTATTCTTCGATTGGCAAAAATTCACAGCTACAAAAAGATATACCTTCATGCGTCACTTAACAATGGGGATACATTCTGAGAAACACATCGGTGGGTGATTTCATCATTGTGCAAACATCATAGAGCATCTTACACAAACCTATGTGGTATAGTCTTACCACACACACGAGCTATATGGTATAGCCTATCTCTCCTAGGCTACAAACTTGTACCCCATGCTGCTCTACTGAATGCTATAGGCAATTGTTACACAATGATAAGTATTTGTTTAGCTAAACATATCATAATATTAATAGAAAAAGTACAGTAAAAATATGGTATTATAATGTTATGGGACCACCATTATATTTTTGGTCCATCATTGACTGGAACATCGTCATGGGGGCTAGGACTGTACACGTACATTCTAAGGTCCTGAGATCTTGCTCAAGTTCACAGAGCCAGCTGGTCATCAGAGAAACCCAAGTGGCCCTGGCTCCAAAATCTAAGCCCTAATCTTTTAAAGGAATCCTACCAGATCTTTCATCAGGGCCTTTACCTCTATGGACCCTAAGGACTGGGCTGCTGTCTTTTCTATGAAGCCTACTTTGCTATCGCCACACAAGAGTGGAAACCACCATGGTGGGGCTGTCATAGAAGGGAGAGGAGGAAGAAAACTATTTCAGACCTTGCACTAATAATTATAATCACTAACATTGACCTCTAATTATTAACCACTAATTATGCACTAGAAATTCTTCTAGCCCTTTACATATATTATCTGATTGAACCCTTGGGACAATCAACTATAGGTATTATTACTAGCTCCTTTTTGAAAATATTTAAAGTGGCCAAGTAGGTAAAGGGCAAAGATTTAAACCCAGGCCAAGTGGTGTTGGAGTCAATAATGTTCACCATTGTTCTGTGCTGCCTCTTGATGTGGTCCAGGGATTAGGAGATTTACTCGGGTGGGCTTCCAAAAACCAGGTAGTCTGAAAACTTGCAAAATTATTTGCAGATACTGGAGCCAATGCTTTCTGCTCTGTGCCTCAGTTGCTTAGGGCAATGGAGAATTTATTGCTTTTCTCTGCTCATTATTTTTAGAATCATCTCTATATCTTTAAAACTACTTCTGAAAGCCTGAAAGAGAAAACACGGTGGCCAGTTCTGGGTCCTTAGAGCCCCATAACAGAATACAAGCATAGCTCAATGTATTTTTACCTCTGTGGTAGTCACTGTGCTAGGTTACCTCTGCGTGGTGTATCTAACATGTTCCTTACCATCACCCTGAGATGTCAATGTGATTATCCCCATTTTGCAGATCAAATTAACAGCAAGCCCCAATCGATACAACTCTGGATAAACCATATTTTACTGTAATTGGGTACTTTTCCAGGGCTGCAAAACAATTTGCTCTCTTTAGCTCAGTAAACATTTCTCCTCCAATTTTGTTTGCTTCATTCATTTGCTCAGCAAACCCTTTCCCAAAGAAGTAAAATCCTGTTAAGAGAAAACTCTATGGATATCCAAATTGTTTTATTGACAGAAATTCTGATAAAAATGAGTAATTGATTGCAATTCTTGTTCCTAACCTATGAGATCCTGAAATGCAAACAGGTGAAATGTTTGGGACAGAGTCCCACCTGCAGTCAGGTGAGAGGGCTCTCCAACATCTGTGATTTACCGTATGGATTCTCTAACCCCACACACAGAGTGTCTTCATTTTTTTGTTGCCCTTCAAGTTCTGTTGGTTTTGTTCAGATGTTTTTAATGAGTTTGTCCTGCGGCAGCCAGGGAATGGCTAACAAGTCTTCTGGGCCCTTAAAAACCCATTAGAATGTTATTTCTTACAAAGTGAAAAACTAACCTCATGCCAGATGCAAATAGGGCTCAAGCCATCAGAAATAAAGTTTGATTCTGAAGGAAAATTCCACTGAGACATGAAAGTTCTTCAGCTTGGGGAAAATAGTCTTTGATGTCTAGTCCGACTCAGCAGTCTAATATAATTATTAAGAGCATGAGTGTTGCAGAAGTTGGATTGAGTTCAAATCCGCTCTTTTTTACATACTAGCTCAGTGATCTAGGGCATGTTGCTTAACCTCTCTGTGTTTTATTTCGCTTGAAAAACCTGGGAATAAAAATAATATCCAACACATAGAACTATTGGATAATATTGTAGGTATAGCAGTTAGGATTACATTTAGCTGCAATAACAAAAAAAAACAAGAGTAATTTAAATAGTAGAGATTTATTTCTCAGTTAAAAGAAATTCAGAAATTGGCAATTCAGTATTGGCAAGGCTACTCTGTCATCGTCAGGGGCCCAAGGCTGCTTCTAACTTTCTACTGTGCCATTCTTAGCAATGGCTTCCATTCTCAAGGTCACCTCGTAAACCTCGTGGTTCAAAATGGCTGCCACATGCCAACTCTCAGTCTACATCCTAGACTGGCAGCAGAAGGAAAGGTGGAGGGACAGAGGATATAAAGGCATGTCTCTCAAGTGGGTCAATATCCTTAGCTGCAAAGGAAACTGGGAAATGTTGACCTATGGTTGGGCACATTGTTACTTGGAATAAAAATTTGAAATTTTGTTAGTAAAAAGTGGGAGAATGGGATTGGATAGTTAACTAGCAGTCCTGGCTGTAACATTTGAAGTACTTAAAACAGCACCTGTTAAATATTTATCCATAAATTTGTGCCTAAAATAGGAGGCAGCCTATGTGGTGAACTCGACCTAATTTTGGGGGTTCAGCAGACTTGACTTAAATCCTATCTCCATCCCTTGATGGGAATGACATTCTGAGCAACTTGTTGAATTTACCTATGAGCCTCAGCATTCTTGGTTGTCAAATGCAGTTATAAGTTTTGCCCTTTTGGGATTTCTGGGAATAATAAAGTGAGAATCAGTGTCAAAAGGGCCTGGCACATAGTAGATGTTTAGTAAATGTAAGTTCCCCTCTCTCTACCCCGCCCCACTAAGGTTCAGACTCTTCAGTGCAAAAAAAGGATCAGAGGAATAATCATTGCCCTGCCCCAGGAAGTGGTCAGAAACCTCCCAGAAAATAAAGCCACGCTTTGCCTCTCAGCTGCCTGCTCTCTGCCCACAAAGTGCTAAAGTCAGAAGCCAACCCTGTAATCAAACAATACCAGATACTTTAATTATAGTTTTTTGCCATGATCTGAATCACTGTTTTCATGTGCATTGCTGTGAATTAATCTCATAACAGTGGTGTTAATTCCTTGATGTATAAAGAAGTGTTTTAGTGACTGAGGTATTCCGCAGAGAAGGGAATGGCGTTCACATTTAATTAGTTCCTACTCTCTGCCAGGCACTGAGCTGTGTGCTTTACAAACCTTATCTCATTTTTCTTTCACAATTAAGTCTGTTTGACAGCTATTGCCACCCCACTTCATAAGTGAAGACATAGAGACTTAGAGATGTTAAGTAACATACCCATTGTACAAATCCCAGAACTGGTATTCAAACTCACTTTGGACAGATTCCAAAGCTCATTTTCTTGCCACCATATCCTGCTGCCTTGCTGCTTTCCCAGACCCAAGAACCAATCAGTTTAGAATTGGACTAATGAGGGAGCCAGTGGAAGCAAGAAAAGAAGACGGGGCTGGAAGTTGGCTCATCGCTTCTGAGTCCTGGTTCTGACCTCCCAGCTCTGGGACCTCTGCTAAGATATTGTCCCTCTGGGACTTCATTTTTATTGTCTGTAAAGTACTTGGCATTAGGGGTAATGGGATTCTCTGTGATCTCTCTTGCAGCTCTGAGAGTCTACAATTGTAGAGTGAAATTGCATACCCACATTTCTGTATGTTCCAGTAATTGTACCTATTGTCAACTAAACCTGACTATGGTGAAAATAAAGGAAAAACAAGACGTAGTGCCCATATTAGGAAAGTTAAATTGGGAGAAAGAGCAGCAGATTTTATCTAAATATATGGGCATACTTGGAGGTACTTTCTGAAAATTGAATCTATCCAAAAGATCCACTGGAGGAGGTCCTCTACATATGGCTGGGCCACCATATGATAATGGTGCTACCACAATATCGAGCCTTTGGGCAAAAGGGTATCTAAGACCAAACATATGCCTGACACATATTGATTAGAAAAAAATTCAAAGATATAGACATAGTCAAATTGAATGTCCCTATTCTCACTTTCCCTCCCCCAATTCCAATCCCTAGGGGTAACAAGTGTAGTGGGTTTCCTTCCCAATCCCTTTCCAAGACATTATCTTACTAATCATGTGTCCTGAAATTTCTATTCGGTATGAACATCCTCACATGGTGATTCCTAAATAATTGACATCATTTTTTTTACCAGTTGCATGATGTTCCACACATGAAAGGAAGAAAGTGTCCTACCGCAGAAGTGTTTACACATTCTGTCCTTCTTTGCTCATTCCTGCATCTCACGCCCATTGACTAAAGATAATTTTTTTTCATCATTGGCTCAGATTAATTTGTAAGCTTATTTATGGAGTGGTTTTCTTAAAAATTCACATGCAGCTTTAAGGACAAGCATGGTCATATCGGCCAGCATTTTCCCTTTTGACTTTTAGCTTTCATAATTTGCTTCAGAAAAATCTTTATTATCCTGTCTTATTTAGTTATAGTCACAGTAAAGCTGTATAACAAGCTACCCGAAAATGTAGTAACTTAAAAATGTAATCATTTATTCCCATTCATACATCTGTGGATTGAGTATTAGCTGATCTCACCTAGGCTTGTCTGGGCTTGGCTGGAAGATGTCTTAATAGCTTGGGTTCATTCCTGTTCTGGGTGACCCTTCTTGTCCTTAGACCACTGAGCTAGCGGGGCAAGCTGTCTTCACGGTGATGGCAGATGCACAGAATACCTCAGGCCTTTGCTCCTCTCACGTCCACGAACATCCTATTGCAAAGCAAGTAGCAGGGCCAAGCCCAATATTAATGAGGTAGAGAAGGATATTTAGACCCCATTGGGAGGAGAGGAAAATAAATATCACAGCCCCAAGATTTTTAAAAAATAATCTCCTATGTTTTTAGCTGTTTAAAAGGGTTTTATTGTGTGTGTAGATCTTTATCTGTATTGATTTATGTGCATACGTGTGTGTGTGCGTGTGCACGTTAGAGACCTAATATTAAACAAGGGAGGGAGCCCAGGATATGCTATCAGGAGGTGGGCAAATGTGGTACAGCAAGAGAAATGCTAAATAGGGAGGATGACGGAACTACTACATCTCCACTTTCCAAACTGGAAGGATGGTGTGCCATGTGAATTTCATCCAATTTAGAGAGTTGATCATAGATTATATGGTGCGGATTTAGGTCTCGGAGAGCTTATCAAATTAAAAGGACTAGACTGGTTTTAGGGCTTTGTTGATAGTGGAGAATCCTACTCAGGCTTTAGCTCTGAAAAAATATAACTTTTGTTTGTTTGTTTGTTTTTACAGAAAGCCTACAGGAAGGCAGAGCCAATGGACAAGGGATAATTTCAGTTTCAAATGCAGGAAATACAAAAAGAGAAAAAGAGACATCCAGGATCCAGGTATGCTGTGGTATAGTTTTCTTCCTTGTGTTTGTCCTGGGAAGGATGACAATCCACCTTCCCTTCCCTCCCACCCCAGACCTCAGGGAGTGAGGGAGCTGATGTGTGTCCATGGGCAGGACAGAACAAATTATGGGGCTCTTCAAGGAAGTCAGATTTTGCCTTTCCTTCAAACCCATAGACTTGAAATATTTGTTCAATTCTTATTTACAGGGGCGAAGGGTGAAGGATGACGACAACCAGGGGACTACTAGCTTCTTTTGTACCTACTGAAATGTTAATATTCTGTTATGCCCCAAACTTACATACATCCCTTAGCCAAATGAGAGCTCCAGTTAACCAGACCCACCATTCTCAGATGCTGTTTAGCACAGGTCTTTGGGATCCTACCCTGCACTGAGAGGCTTCTCAAATATTCTTTTGCTTTGGAGACATCCCAAGGTGTATGGCCCTGTTTTGCTGCTGCTCACTGCAGATGGCTTATCCAATTTAACATCTCTCTGTAGCGCAACACGACCACCAACCCATCACCAAAGAGAGATGGCAGCCTCAGAAGTTCGAGAAATCAGCTACAGAAGCCTTCTAACTTGGGCTAATGCTAGGGCTCACCCTATTTATGCGACACAATGGCTGTTTGTGGCAGGAGCCTAATAAAATCATAACAGAATATCTGGCTCTTACCTCCAGCTTAGAGACCTGGTTCACATACTTTTGCTGGGTGATTCCGTGTGCCTCCATGCAAAGTCAGATCCAACATCCTGGGATGTTACCATTTATTTCTCTTTTTCATATAGCTTATCTTTGGGGGAATGCAGGAAGATTGCAAAGAATACAGTATATTGGCATCTGGATTTTGTGAAGCAGAGCTTGTGGGTCTTTAAAGCTCAAAGAATTTAGGCATATACTTCCAAAAGTGTGTGCCAGGCCTTATATCTACTCTGTTTAGCCTGTGCCTCCTAACCATATACAGTATTTTCTTCAAGAGGAGTTCTCTTAAATATCATTTTCTTTTTCTTCCTCCATTTCTCAAAATCTTTTAGTATTCTTTTTGGTGCCCCGTGGAGATTGGCATGCTGGGCAACTTCCTACTAATCCATTCCTTCATTGCTTGAGGTGGGACCTTACAGATCCATCAGGGCCTCTGAAGCCAAAGACTGTACACTTTCAGCATCCTTCTGAAGGCTCGAAAGGAGCCATGCGATTAGAATTGGGGTGGACAGGGAAATCATAGAGGGCTCAGCATCCAGCCATCTGTACTGAGTTCTGTCTGCAGCCCAGGCTGGGAGAAGAGCCCCTGAAGACAGAAAGCTTGGCATATGCAGTGCCCCGTGATGAAAGCACAGAGCAGTTTCATCACAAATTTGTTCCCTTTATTAAAAAGAGTAAGTGATCTAACACTTTTCATGTGGCTGGGGAAGTGCTTGACTGTGACGCTCTGTAAACAGACTAACCAGCTGAAATAAGAGATGTGTGGGATTATTTCTAGTCTAGCAAGAGGTTATATTTGGAATTATGGATTTATTGATAAAGGCATTGCCTTAATATTCCGTCTTCTGGATCCTATTTAAATCATCTTTTCTAGACCCACAATTATTTGCTTTGATGGAGTATTGGTCAGAATTCTTTTAGTTGCAAATGACAGAAACCTTATCCCTGCCAACTTGAGCAGAGGAGAGAATTTAAGTGGGGCTAGACTCAGAGACTCCAGGGGCTCCCACTACACAATCAGCACTTTTCTAACCCCTCCCTGCCATTCCTTCCCTCCCCTTTGAATTGGCTCAGCTTCTCTGTGAGTTGGTCTTACTCTTTCCTCCTATAACTTGGTTTCATCCATGTAGCCAGGGATGATAGGGGAGGATTGGCTGACATGGCTGCAGACAGCCGGAGGCTCACAGCATCTCAACTAACACCAGAAAGAAGAAGAAAGGTTCTCTCTCCCTCAAGTTTGAACACAAAATCCCAAGGAAGATTTCTAAATTTCCCTGCTTGAGATGGGTTCTAATCTTCAAAGAGATGATTCACAGCTCTAGGTGAACATTTGTCTGGGATGCTTTAGAAAAGTGCCAATACCTGAGGCCTGTGCCCAGAGATTCTGATTCAATTGGTCTGGGTAGGGCTTGGTTTTCTGCAAATGATTCTAATAGGTAGTCGAGATTGAGGACCACTGCTTTAGTCACATTCCTTCATTTATTCCTCAAGAAATTAAAAAAACAACCATTTTGAGCACCACCTCTGTGCCAGGCAGTATACTAGGCACTGATAGAGCAGTCAACAAGAGAGATAAAAGCATTCTCATGAAGATCACACACCACAGGACAATGCAGGCAAGACACCCACTAATAAATGTTAAATAAATAGTGCTAATAAATAAATAAGTGCTATCCAGAGAATAAAAACAGGACCGATGTATGGGTGATGGGAAGGAGCCACCCCTGAGCAGCTTAGAAGAAAGAGCATTCTGGGGACAGGGAACAGCTACTGAAAAAAGGCTGAAAGGCAAGAAGAGGCTTGACCTATCCTAGGAATGGAAAGAAGGCCAATGCGGCTGAAATATGGGGAATGAAGGGAAGAGTGACATGGGGTGAGGTCAGAGAGGCAGCAGTCAGCTGCCATGAGACTTCATAAACCAGACTAATAGGTGTGGATTTTATTCTATAGGCAATGGACTGTTAACAGATATGGAAGAGTGATGGGATCTCATTTATATTTTTTTCAATGTTTATTCTGGCTGCTGTGGGGAAAAAGGACTAGCAGGGCTAAGAGTGGAAACAGGTGGGCCACACAGGAGACAAATGCAAACGTCCAGGTGAAAAATGCTGTTGGCTTAGATTATGTTGGTTTTGTGGAGAAGCAAATGAATCTAGGTGAGGTTTTTGCAATTGAGGTGACAGGACACCAGAAGTTAAGCTCCTTAGTTGTTCCTTTTACATCCCCAATATCCAAGGTTGGGAGAAGGGAGTAGTGCACTTGACCCAGTAGGTGCTCAGGAAATATTTGTTGAATTAATAAAATCTAAGTCCAGAGGCATGAGGATGCATGAGAAGGGATGGAGATAAAACTCTGAACTTGCACAGCCAAAGAATAGACTCCCCAGATGGAGGCCAGTGCCCGGCACAACACTAGCACGTGGAAAAGAGGAATGGATGGGAACTCAAAGGCTGGCTGGAGGAAAGCTTATGTAGTGACTTTGACACCTGTATAGGAAACAAAAATACATAGGCAAGAGATGCAAGGAGGGCCTTCAGCTCTGCTCCTAGGCAAGAGGTTTGACAGAGGAAGATTCTGCATCGCCATCATGGTAAAGAGGTTTTATAACTCTACAAGTGCAGATATAACTTGTGCAGCCAATCAAGAGAGCGGTTGGATATTAGCTGTTGAAACTAAAAAGGGACACACTCTGTGACCAAAAATCCCAGCCTTAGCGTATTTTTTAGAAAAATTCTTACGTGGATTTGCAGGGACCTGAAAAAGTATGTCTATCATGATCTGCTCAGAGTAGAGTAAAAGTAACCTCGGAGTCTGTCAGTGAGGGAGTGGAGATGTGAGAGGAAGTAGATGCAAACTGAAATAATAGGAGCATCAAACTCAGTGTGTACAGAACAATGTGGGAGGCCTTAGAAACATAGTGTTAAATGAAAAAGGTAAGAAAAACACCACAGATAAAACATAGGACAATACCACGTAATTCAACAAAAACTATACACCAACGGCAAGGAAACATGCATATGCGTGTGAGAGTAGATGCCAACAAGGACAGGGACCGGGAGTAGGATTAGGCAGAATTTGCCCCTCCCCACAAAGATTCCACATCTTAATTCCCAGAGGATTTTGCATTACTGGGTCTATTCACAAAAGACTTCTGTGAGGTATGATTCCAAACAACTTAGAGGACCCTCGGGGTCCCAGTGTGCTATTCGTGTGTTTTATTTCCGTGAGCTATTGGTAAGAGCCCACTCCAGCCTGCTAGCTGTCGGCCTCTATTCCAGAACCTGTGAGTCTGTTTTGTTACATGACAAAGGGGGAAGTGAAGTCGCAGATGGAATTAAAGTTGCTACTCAGCAGACAGGGAGGGTAGCTTGGCTTATCCAGGTGAGTCCAGTGTAATGATAAAGAGTCAAAACTGGGAAAGGAAAGGAGAAGCGTCTGTCACAGGAAGATGCGAGAGAAGGCGGTGTAAGAGGAACAGGTCTGGAGTTGCTGGCTTTGGACTTGGAGGAAGGGGCCATGCGCTGAAGTGGGAGGTCTCTAGAAGGTGAAAAAGGCAAAGAAACAGATTGTCTCCTAGAGTCTTGGCAGAAGCAGTGCACCCTCCAACGCCTTTGTCTTATCCCAGGGACATCTGCTTTGGACTTCGGATCCACACAACTATAAAATAATACGTTTGTCTTGCTTTAAGCCACTAAATTTATGGCAATTTGTTACAGCAGCAATGGGAAACTAACACAGGGGTAAAAGGTCTCACATGGACCAATGGGATCACCAACATGCTGTGAAAACTCCGCTGTCCTCATCCAAGGTCTGAAACGACACACAACAGCAACAATAGCAGCAGCAGCAGTGACAATGTAAAAATGGAAGGGAGAGAGAAAGAAAAATGCCCTCTCAGAATGTAAAACCAGGTCCTGTGGAAAACAGCAGCTCTGAGAGTGAGCACTCATTGTGTCCCAAAGACTGAACTGAGAGCTTTGCAGGTGTGACCTCCTCTTTGGCTCCGGGAGGATGGGGCACTGGGACTGGCCAGTCAGGCTCCTTGGTGCAGGGGGATGGATGATGATGATGATGATGATGATTCCATGAAGCCTGTCCCTCTCCCCTTCCAGTGAACATCATTGTCCACCTCTTTAAACCTCCAGAGAGAGCTCTTCCCATTCTCCTCTCTGCCCCTTGTCCCTAAGCCCAGCCTCTGTCCCTCGACTGCACTCACGGCACCATGCACGGTGCCTGGGCCACGGCAGATCCTGCTCTTGTGTGACGCTGAGTCCTGGCTGTTGCTTAGGGAAGGTCCCGACTGTCACGTTGCCTGCCACATCCCAGAGATTTTGCATTACCCGGTCCATTCATAAAAGAACCCTGGGACTTCCATGAGCTATTATTTTAAACAACTTAGAGCAACCCTCAGGGCCCCAGTGTGATGTTTGTGTGTCTAATTTCCGTGAGCTATTGATAAGAGCCCTCTCCAGCCAGCTAGTTGTCAGCCTCTACTCCAAGGGCCTGGAAAATGTACTATTTGCAATTACTTGAAAAGAAACTAATTAGCTTTAAGGAGGAAACCATAGGTAGAAATGACTAGAATCAGCTGTTCAACTGCGCTTGGCAAAAAATTAAAAGGAGTAGGCAATCATACCTCACGTTTGTCTCATTTGAAGGAAGCCTAGGAGGCAGGGCGAGCCACACGGAGGGGGCTTTCTGTGGCATTTTCTTTGCAGGGAGAAGCCTCTGAGCGAAAGCCGTGTGAGCAGACCTGTTGGGAGGCTGGAGGTTATGTCATGGCCATGAAAGCTACGTTCAGACTTTGTCCCGTGGCAGCAGCAGAAGGTATCCAAAAGGAGGAGTGACGATACACTCGGGATTTTAGAAATGGGGTTTGATCTTTAATATAAGTGTTAGAATAACGTATGTGTTCTCCTTTAGAAGTAGCCATTCTGGGTCATTTTCTCAAAACGAATTTTAAAATGATAAATTAAAATCTCTCAGAGCCTCGCGCCTGCCTGGTATACAGCAGGTCCACAGTAGCAGTGGCATATGGGGCAGCACTCTGGCCACAGTGTGGAAGCCGCCTGGGATGTGAACGCGGCGGATGTCAGGGGCCCTGCGGGAGGGGATTGCAATGATGGGGGGAGAGACGAAGAGGCGGCAGCAGCAAGACAGCAGGGAGAAGATGCTTCTGCATGTGAGTCAGAGCAGAACCAGCGCTATCGGGTTGAACACGGTAGTAAGACTAGAATTGCACATTTATGGGGTGCTTGCTATATCCTGTGCTTTACATGTGTTCTGCACCGTTATTTCCATTTTACTCTTAAGGAAACTGAAGTCTAAGTTCTTGCCCAGGGTCACACTTCTCTTCTGAGCTCAGGAGAAGACTCTGAGGAAAGAACTTGGGTGTAAGTAATTTATTTGGGAGACGATTCCAGGAAACAACCAGGAGGAATGTGGAGTATCAGAGAGGGAAGGGACAGAAGAAAATAAAAGTTGGGTTATAAGCTATTTATCATGGTGGGCAAACAGGGCTCACTCTTGCTGGGGGACTCTGGGAGACAGAGCAGACTGCTTTTCAGAGTTATTACTCTGACCTAGAGGTGAGGACATTAGAGACCCCCTGTCTGTTGTTGGCTGATGCTGCTTTGGGACATTAACCCTCCACCCTTCCTGCCTGTCCTGCGCTGGGGCTGACCATGTTCCACAGGTGCTTACCATAAGAGGCCTCGGCACTCTAGGTGAGAACCAAGGGCTATGGGCAGGTCTGCTGCAATGACCTCATGCCCTGCATGCCTGGGACAGTCCAAACGTATGCCTGTTGTCTAGGAATGATTATTAATTCTCCCTTTTACTCTCCTGCTTTTGATGACTATTTATATGGCCAACTCCTGTAAGGTAAGGAACAGAGTTCAAATCCTGATCTATGTGGCATCAGAGCCTCTGAGTTTTGCCTCCTTCTCATCCTCTGGGAGTGCAGTTGTGGCATCGGGCTTCCTCATCAGGCATTGGACTCCAGGTAAAGCAGCAAAGTTAAAGGAGATGCCAGTCTCGGACAGACACCCCTTTGCTCCCCAGAACCTCAAGCATCTCTCCAGGTAGGTCCTGGGCCGCCACAGCAGTGTTGCATATGCTTATTAACACGCAGGTTCCTGGGGCCTGTCCCTAACCGACTGAATCAGAATCTCTGGGGCTTGGGCCTGACGATCTACACTGTTAGCACTCTCTCTGGCTAATTCTTCTGCCCTCTAAAGTTTGAAAACTACAGGCCTAGCAAAGGGAGATGATGAGTGTTGGCATTTTTGAAGAAGCAGCAAAATCGGGGTGGTTAATAGCAGGGCCCTGAGCTGGCGTGCCTGGTTCAAATCCCAGCTCTGTCTCTTGTGGCTAAGTGATCTTGAGCAAGTTACGAAACTTGTGTGTTCCTCATTGGAAGAACAGGGATAATAATAGCATATATTTTATCAGGGCTGTTAGGAGGATTAGACAAGTTAATCCACATAAAGCCCTTAGAACAGTGCTGGGCACGTAGCAAACACTCAGAAATGTTCGTTAGTGTTATTACTGACTTTTAGCATTATGCCAAGGATCTTACCTAGGCTGCGATATTAATCTTCAGAACAACCACACAAGGAAAGTATTATTAGGGATTTGGGGCAGATAACTTATTCTAGGCTCAGATGTTAAACCACAAAATGGAGGGTGGGGGTGAGGCGTAGGGTGGGATGTGACCCCAGATCTCTTATATCTGCCTCCAAAATCCTAGCTGTCTCCCTGACATCAGTCTGTCCTTGGCAGTCTCATTCCCTGTATCTGCTGTGGCATCCCATTTTTTTGCCCCAGCCCTTAAGTGCACCAGGGACTTCTGGGCATGGAGCGGGGGAGGCAGTATATTGGTAGCATTTACCTGCTGCATCCAGTCCGCTTTGGCTGGGCTGGAGCTGCTCTCTGGGATCTGGTTAGCAGCTAATGATCAGTGGGCTCCAGCTATAATGATCGGATTAGCTGCGCTTTAATCACTGTCTATTGTTTCAGCAGGGAGAGAATTTCACAGCTCATTGACTGCTCTGACTCCTAATCTACACGGAGGAAACAATGTTGCAGCTCATCAAATGCAATCAGCTGCTAATTGAAAGGAAATGGAATTTTACAATTACAGGCCACCTTTCAGTGCTCAGGATTTCTAAGCACTTCTCCCCACCCTCCTTTGCCAGCTCAGCACTGGCAGGAGCACTTGACAATCTGCTAGAGACTTCCCTGAGAGCTGCATTTAGGACCTGGCCCATTTCTCCCTAGCTCCAGAGCAACAGCAAAGGGAAGCGGCGTCCACGTCCATTTCTGGGTTGTCCTTCAAGGCTCAGTGCAAGGGAAAATGCCTGGGTTGGACATTGGGAGAACTGAATGTCAGTCCTGGTTTACCTTCGCCCCACACTTTGTGGCAGTGTGACCTTGGGTATGTCCCCTTTCTTCTCTGTACCCCACTCTCCCTCTCTCCAAAATCAAGAGGTTGAATTTGATGACCTGGAAGGTTCTTATCAGCTCCGATGATTCTGTTTGCCCTGTTCTTCCCTCATCCCCATCCAGTGGAAGACATCTACATTGACACCCTTTTTCTTGCCCGTATGTCTGCTTTGCCAAATGCTTCCAGGGTGACTGTCTTAGGTCTCCCAAAGGATTTGTCCTGATGAGATTTTAATGGGACAAAAAGCGAATTTGGGAAATATCCTATTCAGCCTTCTGTTTAGACATCTCTCTCCCGCTCTTGGATCCATTCACTTCCTTGGACAAATATCAATCACGATTAATTCTAAAGACAGTCACATAGATTTTTCTGGGTTCTGTCTTTTTCCCAGTGAGATTCTGTGGAGACAAGGATAGGATGAGGGCTGCCAGCCAGCAAGAGCATTGCTGCTTTGACCCTGTCTCAAAGCTCCATTTCCAGCAGGCTTTTCCTCTGAGAACAGGACAAACTAGCATCTGCTTGGAGCTCTGGTCTGTGTCATTCCACAATAACACGTGTTCTGTCCGGGAACACATCCGAGGCTCATGTAACCCCACAGTGCCATTCTCTCTTGGTTCCCATGGTCTGTGGGCTTATCTGATGTGCTTATCAAACAGACACTGGAATATCACCACTTTCCTTCAGGCAGATGAGTTATGGTGTATATCAAAAAAAATTTTTAAAGCACAATCAAAAATATTTCTTGTTTGGCCAAGGTTCTGTCTCAGTCCATTTCCCTCTCTGTATCAGAAGAACACTTCATCAGGGTCTTAGTCTGACCTGTTGCCCAGAGCAATGGGCTGCAAATAAGGAAAAGAAAGGCAGTGATGGGCTGGCTGGATCTTGTCTCTAACAACGCTGCAGTGAGCTGGAAGGAGGCTGGTACCAGGGGACTTCTGGTGCCTTTCTGAAACCCTGGCTCTAGGGGAGGCTGGAGATAGAAAGGAAAAAGGCTGGGGTCTGAGTTAGGACTAGAGGGGAGGAAAGCGTGGAGGAAGCTCTGGAGCTGCAGTCTGCATTATAAAGTGAGTAGGATGGGAGCTGGAAATGAATCCAGGTGGAGGCAGCAATAGGACTGCTCAGGCAGATCCCAATTGTAGGTCAATTGGCCAAAGGGTCACAGTTCAGAAAGTCAATGTGGAGGGGAGAGTGAATGCCAAAGGTAAGAGTAAAATGGCCTGAAAGGGAGGTTAAAGAGCATAAGAGATGTCAGAGAGCAGTGAGAAGCTGCTGCTTGTGCTCAAAGGGCCTGGCAACATTGCCCCATGCTGACACCTGCCACCACCCAAAGACCTGCCTGTCCCAGTAGCAAAATGTTGGCTCTTATGGGACCTGGATTGGTCTCCCCACTGGAGGTAGAATGGACATCAGGAGAAATTCCATATGGTGGGCAGAATGCGGTACCCAGAAGGTATGAAAATAAATACCCTATGGTATTTCAGAAATGCAGTTGGCATTTGGGGTCCTAATGCAGACCCCAAGATGTTCTGACAGGTAAATGGAACAAGATTATGGGTATTCAGAAGCAAACCATGATCAGAGAGGAAGCCATGGGATATCTAAGGATATCTTAATAAAAATGTTTATTTAAAAAATTAACCAAGGTGACTTTACCTTTTATAAGAGTGTTTATTTTTTCCTGCCTTGATTATCATTTTGTTGAGTATAAAACTTAGCATTAAAACTTCGGTATTTTGACCAAGGTTGGGATGCACTGAATTTAAAATAGCCCGAACAGTATAGGTCAAAACACTTTTTTAAAAAAAAATCGTTTTTAAAATATAATGGATATTTTATGGGGCTATCAAATTTTTTTGAGATACAATAGACAAGTCTCATGGATAAAATTTTTACATGTCTGCTTTCATATTTGGTGTGCTTTCATTCATTCGACGAACGTTGATTAAGCACCTACTATTTGTCAGGTGCACATTAGTGAACAGAACAAAATGTCCATGTCCTCTGGAGCTTACTTGCTAGATCTGATGAAGTATTTATTTAAATTAGTCAATATTTTTTTCATTTTATGTAATAAACTGTTTAACATTTTCCATTTTCTTATTAAGAAATAAATGTTTTAAACATATGACGTAAAATTTTGTATGTCAATCTAGGAATAGTCAAGTAGGTCCATAGTCGACAAAATATTTAGGGAGTTCATAAACAAAAAGTTTTGAAATCGACTATGATAGTTTACTTGCCACACAGAGCATAGCTTCTTTCTATAACGTGCATTTGCCAAATTATTGGCTAACTTCTGCTTGGTCTCTCTCATGATACTGCAGCATCACATTCTTTTCCACACAGCTCTGAACAGGTGGAAAGTTCTTTAGCTAGAATTCTTGTCCTTTAGCTTCCTCCAAAGGGCTCTCTTCCCTCCCTCTGGGATTACAAAGAGCTTTGATTGCTACTCAAGGTGTGGTCCTCAGACCAGTAGCACCAGCATCACCTGTGGGCTTCTTTGTTAGAAGTGAGGAATCTCAGGCCATCCATATCCTCTGAATTAGAATCTGAGTTTCAACAAGACTTGCAGGTGATTCGTGTGCCCATTAAAATTTGAGAAGGACACGCATAGTCTATGTCTTCTCTTTATCTAATACAGACAGCTTTTCACCTATTCGAATAGCTACTCAGCTATTCCAGGCCAATTTGATGATGCGGTAGAAGCTCCAGGTAGAAATCAATGTCTACACATCTAAGGAGTTTGCGTGAGTGAGGTCAAGCCCAGCACGTGGAGAAGCTGGGATTCCAGACTGGGTATCAGGCCCTATCTATGAACACCTGACCCCACTGCGACTGCTGTGGGCCTTGCCCTAGGCCGAAGCCAGTGGGCTTCATTCCTGACCAACATTGGTCAGATGAGGTCCAATCGCTGGAGAGAAAGTTTTCTGGACTTTGAATCCTACCTGAACTATTTATTAAACCAGGTACTGTATAATTGAAATTAGACCATCCCAAATAGACCCTCTACATTTAGCAGAAACATTCAGCTATTTTGGTGTAATGAACAACGTATCTAGAATGTAATGTGGAAACCAGAAAGCTATTCAGGGGCCAAGACAGCTCCAGAGATCATCCCTCAGAATCCAGAGCTGAATGCTTATACCCTTTTGTTGTTACCAACCCAATCACCCTGTTTTTCCTCTCTGTGTAAATTTTATCTTTGTCTTGCTCATTTCTGTTTACTCATAGCCTCTGATATCTCATGGTGACCAAATTGGCCTTCCCCTTGTCTTTGATCTTCTGCTCCTGCTGTAATACTAACTGACTTGTCTTTCTATATTTCCACTTCGGATATTGAAGAGAGAAGACATGGTTGTTAGTTTATGACTAACATGTTGATTAACCCTGTTTATCAGAGTCCTCCTCACAGCACAGTTCATGAGGTACTACCCAATTTGCAGAATGGCTGTCTTAGCTCAGTGCCTCCCCAGATCCAACTTGATCCAAGGCTGGTGACTTACGGGGAAGGAGCCCCATAGAAAGGGCTGTATGTATGGCAGCCCACTTCAGTACATTCCGCATCTCATTTGTTCTTCAAATATTTATTGGGCATATATTTATGCCAGGCACACTGCCCAGGATAAATATAAAGATGTATACATAAGACATGATCTCCTGTAGTACAGAGTTTGCAGTCTAGTGAGGGAGGTAAGCAAGCAAATAAATATATTTTACACAGGATAAATACTATGACAGATATCTGTATAGTATGCTATGGGGATGAAGGAGAAGAGATAAATTCTACTTGAAGGTGATGAAGGAAGACTTCACAGAGGTGAAAATAAATGCATTTTCAGTATGGATGAGTAGATTTCAGGCTGGTAAGTTGCTCAGGGTGTGTTTGGGGAAGAAGCTGACCATGCTCTCGTGGTACACCTAGAATGCAAGTCTGGGGCTTCTAAGAGAGATGATTTAGCAGGAGAGGGACCAAGTCACTGTGGGCATTGTAGACCTTGCCGAAGAATATGGCTACATTTTGTGAAACAAGAGGAAAATCCCCAAATGACTTCTGTAGGGGAATGTCATAATCAGATTTTTGTTTAGGAAAGACACCACTTTGATGCCAGAAACAAAAATGCATTGGAATGGGTGACAATGGATGATGGAGACCAATTAGAAAGCCATTACATGGGAGAAAATGAGGGTCCAGACAAAGAATGGCTAAACAAATGCACACATGCTGCTGTTTTCCTAATCCAAGTCCAAGGCAGATATCACTAATTGATCATGGCATCCCCTTCTGGGTCCAGATGAAATCTCATAATCCCATTCAATTTAGTACACCAGGCAGACATTACCAAAGGATTAATAGGTGAAACCTCTTCGTAGCCTAGGTCAAGCACAAGTCATTGGTAGTGGAGATGGTTGGAAGTGGGGAAAGAGGCTGAAAATGTTTATGAACCCCCCAAGCCATCAAGAGAGTCCTTTCTTCGAGTTGTTCCTGTTACTATAGTCCGATGTGTGATTATAGCCTACATTGCATCTCACTCACAACTGGGTAGTGCTTTATAGCTTACAGTACAGTTTTCATATATTAATTTTCACTCTAACCCTGCAAGTGAAGCAGTGAAATCAAGTCTCACTTTCCTTTCTTTGCAGTCTGAAAAATTGAGGTTTAGAGCACCTGAATTTCTTTAGCACTTTGGTTCTTAAAGCACTTTCATCCCTTCACAAGCACTGTCTAAGAAACTGTTATCCTTAACTTTGTGCCATGCATTGAGGATATAGCTAAATATGACTTGATGCTTGTTTTGTTTTTTTTTTTTTATTGCCCCATATTGGATTTATACCTTCTTCCAGATTGTCAGTTCCCTGAAGGCAAAGTCTTTGGAAAACATTACTGTTCCTAATCACAGCTGGTTGCTGCACACAAGTACGCCCCACAGAGGCCAGGCACGCAGCCTGGATTTGTCTGACCTTGGCTGAAACATCAGAGCTCAGGGATCTAGTTGCAGATGAGCCTAGAGGTCTGTTTCTGATCAGCGTGGCAGCCCTCTTTAATGCCTGCTAGTCATTTAACCTGGCAGAGAGCAAAGGCCTATCCCCCAAATAGAGTGTAAAACCACAACCACAACCTGCAAGACCTTGAACATGCAAATCCAGCAATTACCCAATAGCAAGTATGGGTTTACTGGGAGGCCCTCTGTTACAAACTCTAAGTCCAGATTCACTTAGGTCCCCCTGCGCTGGCTGGTGGTGGACACCATGGGGTGATTGACCTTCCAGCTCACAATCCCTGGCCATTTCAGAACCCTGAGGATGACTTGGAACCTGAATGCTTTTTAGGTTTCAAATCACTTGGGGATTTGGCAAGAAAGAGGAGCTGTGGGATTGGCTGGTGGTGATGTCACAGCCATGCCAGCATGGTCTTCTAAGTGGCTGTCTGCCTCTTTGACTACTCCTCAGCCCCATCTTGATTTATACATGATATTTTATAATAGCCAAAGCAGCGATGCTCAAAGAAATTTCCTCAGCCTCAGCCTCCCCCCACCACCCCAAGCATGTTATAATGTTCCAGAAATACATGGCCTGTCATGTCTTATTACTTAAATATAGACCTGAGAAGCTTTTCTATGCGACAGCATGATGTGAGTGCTACCCAGGAATGGCCCCGGGGAAGAGGGAGACAGAACACTATCATCTCAGCGTTCTTAAGTGGAGTTATTATCTCCTGGCGTCATTTCAATTAAAGCATGGAACCATGGTGCCCAACTCTCTTTTCTGGCATGTCCAGGTAGGAACGCAGCAAAGGATGTGGACCCAGAAGTCCTGCTCTGTTCCCTGGGTCTGCCACTCGTGGCCTGAGCATCTTGGGAGAGTCACAATTTCTAAGGTACAGTTTCCTCCTCTGTAGAATGAGAGGTAATAATGCCACTTGCCAGGCAGGTTTTTGACAGAATCAAATGAAAATACTTTATAAACTAGAGTTATGTGAATAGTATTTAATAGCCATAGTAATAACAATGATAATGATATATTTACATTCCTATTAGCCTCCACAGAACATCTGTTTTGTACAGAATGGTATAATATTGTCAACATTAAGTGTCTGCTGTTTTGCAGTTTTGCAGAGGACTTTGATATCCACTGTCTCGTTTTTATTCTTTCCTGTTTATAAAGGAGGAAAGTAGTTCTCGAATGGCTCTAGTGAATTTCACGAGTCAAACAGGCAGGGAAGGAGCAAAGTGGGACCTTAACTCCGATCTTCTAATCCCAAATCCATGCTCTTCTTCATGTGCTCCCCACACGCAAGAGTGGGGATGATGGTTGGTGTCACTGCCTGTGGGGTGCAGGATGGCCAGTCTCCACCCAGACACCCGGGACTCTGTTTCTCCATGCTGAACAAACCTCCGGCCTTGGCCCATTTACATGGAGGCAACTGCTGTCTATACCTGATGCTTCTGTCTGAGGCGGTTGTGTTTATTGGTTTTACTGTGCTCAGGCCCCTGGTCCTTTGTGATGCAGTAACTGTGTCATCTGAACTAATTGCACTGAAGCAATCTCATCCACATGTTCTTTGGTGATGAAAAAAATGTGTCAGGCAGACCCTTTGTGCTAAGGTATCTCTGCCCCATGGTCATTCTGTGCTCAGGCAACTGGGTCACCTTGTCCTCCTTTGCAAAGGTGTTCTTGGCTTCCTTCCCTTTGTTCTCTGGAATCCACATGCTCTAGTTTTTCCAGGTCAGTTTTTCTGGCCCTGGGATTTTTCTGAGCCTAATCCCCCTGGGTGCCGGTAATTCCTGAGTTCCCCTGGAAACAGAGCCTGAGGCAGAGGCGGTGGTGTGCAGGTCGTGTATTCAGAAAGGGAGGGCGCTGGAATGTGGATGAGAGAGTGAAATAGCATACGAGAGAAGGCTATGGATATGTTCAGGAACCGGCTGCTGCTATGAGTGGCTTATGCTCATCCCACTGGCCATCTGGAGGAGGCTCATGAGATGGGTCTTGAAACTGTCAACTCAGAGTATGAAGGGGAAATATATTTACTTATCTTCTCTCTTCCTTTGGTCATTTGCTTCCCTGCATTTCCAGGTGCACATGCACCTGGCTAAGCAGGTCTCCTGGTTGCGTCTCACTTTTGATTGGAGAAGCCCCAGGGCAGGAAGAAGGAGTGTGTGATGTGCACCCAGGCAAAGAAAGCACTGTCAGGTAACCCCTGTGAGAGCCCGGTTGGGATCCCAGCAGAACTGGCAGTGGCTGGAGTAAAATAAGAAGTGGAGCTGAGCAGATGAGAAGCAGTGGACACAAGGTGTCCCAGACCCTGACAGCATCCCCCGGGGTCCTTCTGGATACCATGATTTCAAGGCAGGTGTTCTCCAGAGCTCCCCTGTGGGTGGGCATCTGGAGTGACTGACGTGACACCATCAGAGGGCACTGTCTCCTTGGCTGCCCACCCTCAGAGCTGTGGCTTGGCAGAGTCTGCCTCACTTGATGCAGAAATGAGCGAGCATTTGATTCCAGGGTGACCAGTTCTCTCTATGACCTGAGTCTGACACCAGCAGCCGCACAAGCCATTAAGGATTCGACAACGTGATTATGACAAGGTAACACAGTGTGCAGAACAGAGAGGCACTCGGCCCCCTCGACAGCATGCTCCAGGCCTCACCGAGGGCCACTCCTTCAAATGAAGGGGGGTGTTGAGAATGCAGAGCAGAAAGATTGATAATTATTTGAAACAAGCTTAAACATTTGGATTGCTCCAACCGCCTTAAATCACTCTGCCATATTTATACTTGACTAGTGTTCTACATAACAGCTTCTAAATCAAAGACTTTTGAAAAATTTCAATCACTGTGTTTTGAAGTGATTGAGAGCTCAGGGCGTGAGCAGTGTAGAAATAAGGCATATTAACATTATTAGCGCAACAAATTTCCTGAAGTAGTTACATTAAGAAATGATCAAGGCCTTAGCCTCTATAAAGGAAAGGGAGCGGCATGTGGTTCAGGCATTTGGTTTTGAAAGGATCTTAACTCTTTTGATGCTGAGAGGAGATCAATGGTCTGAAAATTGACGATTCCAAATGAATTGTGTTGTCGGGAAGAGATCTTCTGCCATATTAGGACAGTGGAAGAAAAGAAACTAGAGAGGGAGGGAAGGAGGAAGGAAAGAAACCATGAAAACAGCTAACTCTTACGTAGAACTTGCTATATGCCAGGTGCTACGCCAAGCACTTTACATATAATAGTAACTTACACATATTCCTCCCATCTACCTTATGGGGGTTAATCAGGATGTACACCAGACTCACTCCAGAGTGCCTGCTTTTAAAAGAGGGAAGGAAAGGGTATATTTCTGGCCCCACAATGTGTCAGAGACAGTTTCTCCTTTAAACCTTTGAAAACCCTTCTGAGAGATTGCCTCTCATTCAACAGATAAGGAAACAGAAGCCCAAACAGGTTGGTGACCAAGATCACATGGCTTGTGGGTGGCAAATACAGAATTTTAATTTAGAGCTGTGCTTCGGGGCCTCTAGTTCCCATTTTGACATTTGTTAAGGGGTGGGTAACACGATGCACAAAAAGAACTAAATAATCATAATATTAACATGTTGAAATTAAAGACTTCTCTTCTTTCTGTTTACTGATATCAGGCAACCAGCCATGAAAATGAGCACCCTTGCCAACAATAATAATTGTAAGAATTCCAGGCTATCATACAAAACCATCTTATTAGTAGTTATGGATCCACCTCCCTGGAGCAAGTTAAAGTAAAGTATAAACTGAAAACGGATAGACTCGCAAGAGGTTCTTGCCATGGGACTCAGAAAGCAACGGTTTCAAAAACTTAAACCTGTGGCCCTTTCTCATCAGTTCTCTCTTCCTAATGGGGTAGGCAGGGAGAAATAGAATAGATATTAAATACTTGTCAGCCTCCTCCTTAGTTCTGAGACATTCGACCCTTCACTACCTGGTACAAAAGGCGAGATCTCTGACTTCTTTTACTATTCCAAAAGAGTTAGGGCAGAATTTCTTAACACTTTAGGCTATATATTTCCAAATAATCTAGATTTTCAAAATATTAGATAGAATGAATACAAGTTCGTTGGTTTCCCTAGCTCCTCTTGCTCAAGGCAGGCTTAAACAAGGCTTGGAACTTAACAGAACTATTGATATTTTACTTATATTATCTAATTTAAACCTTACAATATTACTGTAAGGTCAGGCTTATTATCCTTGTTTCATGAGTGAGAAAACTATTGGAACTAAGTCTCATTCATATATTAAGAGAGATTTAATTTAAGCAGATAATAATAGTTGCTCAATATTATGTTTGGAGCGATTCAATGATTGGTAATCAGACTAATTCCAAACTGTGCTTCCAAATCTTTAAAATGAAAAAGACTTGACTCAGATGATCTCAAGTTCTCTTCCAACTCCTACATTCTAGAATATCTACCAAGTTTAGGAAAGGGAAGAGAAGAAAGAAGAAAAGTTTTTTTTAAGGCTTCAGCTGTGTGTCACATGTTGTATCAGGCATTTTTCATTTAATTTTCACAAGAAACTTTGTGAGAAGGGTATCAGAGGAGAGAATGAAGATCAAAAAGTTTGAATTGCCCAAGATCATGATGCTTGCAGTCAGCAAATCTGGAGCTTTAATCCTCTGAGCACAGAACCAACATTTTTCCCTAACTTAAAGCCAGATGGGCCCTCTGCTAAGGCCTGTGCTGCAAAGACCACTTGCTTCAGAAGTTGGGTGATTATCGCCTTCTATGAGTCCTCCTGAAGCTACTCTGGGTTTGGGAGACTTGGGAACACTTGCTGGGCTAAGAAGCCTCATTGTAAAAGGATAAAATCTCAACTTCTGTCAGAGAAAATTGTGTGCTATAAACTGGCATTATATAATATTAATGCCAAGGACTTCTCCAGAGCGGTGGATTCCTTAGCTACCCCTAATGTGAATAGTGCCTGCCCGAAGTCTTTCAGTGTGGTAGTTTCCTGCAACACGCTCCAATAGCACTTGGGAAATCTCTGTCACGGCAACCATCCCCCACAACTGTAATTGCATGTTTAATGTTTGTCTTCCTTGATGGTTTCTAAGCCTCTTGAGAAAAGGGATTATGTTTCATTACCTGTAAGTATTAGTTGTATCAACTCACCTAATGATGGTGAACTGGGTAGCCTACCACAATTCACAGCCCCAGAACTCACTGGGTCCCGCTAATTTCTTCTCTCCAGATTGTGGCTCCCTTTAGTGTGTGGCTCTGCAGTGAACCATACCACACTGTGGATTTATGGAGGTTTTCTCAGAATTTTGGCTTTTTTTCCCTCAAAAGACTGGTGTGCTCATCCTTTGGCGCACAACGTCCCTTAGGCCAAGTTGAATAAGAAGAGAATAATACTGCGGTATGGGCTCCCTAGGTTGTGGTTGACATTGGTAAGAGGTCAGAGTTATAAAGGCACATCTCAGGGCCGGAGGGAGTATTTTGGTGGGGAGGAAAGAAAGAGAGAATCAGTGTTGCAGCAGGTGGCCAGGACGTTTGAGAGCTAGGTGGGCTGAAGAGCATGGTTCAGTCCAAGCCTCTGAGTAGAGATTATGTCTTAAGGTAGAGCATTTACATAGAATCTGCTCCATGCAACGAGTCTGGGTGTACCAAAGTAAGGTGATGTTAGTTGCGTACTCAGAAAATTATAAGAGGTGCTGCTTCATCTGTCATGTTTTCTGCCAAATATCCATGTACTTGGCTATATTCCAGTGACTGTAATGAGCTTTTGCATCTGTAGTAGCTGTGACTCCACTTGTAGGACTTGTTGGACTTTGATCAAGTTATCCTGAGTGTCACTTAGGACCAGGATTCTCGGAGTGAAAATGGGATGAGGAGGCAGTGACAATCAGTCCTAAGTTCCAGAGCACACAGACCCCACCACAGGACAAATGAGAGTCTTTGTGGTGAATATCACATGTAATCTGAACAGAAGTGTTGGAGTGACCCACGTTACACAGTGCTGTTTGGACAGCAAGGCCATCCCCTGGGCTGAGATTGTGTGACTCTTTAGCATGGAAAAACCAAGACCAGGCCCTTAAACTTTTAGCTAAGTCTAGAAATGCAGATGATCATTCACCTTCATCTTCATTTCTTTTGGGTTTTGTAAGAGATGCTGGCTGCGTAAGGGTGGGATTCACAGAAGGCATATTCCAATGAAGACAACCCAAGGACATTCGAAACCCTCTCTCCTTCTCCCTCATTTGTCATGGCTTCAGCCCTCTTTTTAGTCAAGCCTTTTTCTCGGCAAGCTTCCTGGGATGGATTCTGTCGAAGTTGGATGATTGTTGTAATATCGGATTCCTATAGTCATGGACAGAGCGCAGAGCCCACACTGCTGTTCATGTTTGATCTCCCATTCAACTTTCTGGAAGAAGTTGGCTGAACTGAGGATCAAAGATTTCTCCACTTGCTTCCCTTTCTCCCCTATGACAGCCTCAGTGCTAGCAGTTTAGCACAGCAGCAAATTAACTCCTTAACCGATCATCTGCTTAGAATTTCTCACATCCTTGCAGAAAGGGCAGCTGGGCTCAAGATTGCACAGGAGAGAATTTTTATTTCTGCTTGGATATACCTGCAGGTAAAGCTATAGTTCAGTTTTCATCCACACCAGGGGACCTCCCAGGGGAGCTTGCTTATTCTGGCCAAGTGATTTTGTTTGCTAGACAAAACTCCTTGTAAGGAATTCCTCCATAAACATGAAGAACTTCAATGGTTCAATTGAAATAACTTGGTTTCTGGAATGATCAGACTGGAGACTTAAGAATTTTCTGCTGGCCATTATTCTGTCTTCTTTTGAAAAGTTTCTGTTCATTTCCCTTGCCCATTTGTTGACGGGGTTGTTTGATTTTTTCTTGTTGATTTTTTTGAGTTCTAGATAGATTCTGGTTATCAGCCCTTTATCAGATG
>NW_012150174.1:4169497-4238012 GCF_000956105.1 Propithecus coquereli
TGCCATGACTTGGGTTCTTCAGAGAGGAGGCATATTCCTGTACAAAGAACACACATACGATCAGAGAATCTTACTTTCTGCTAATGAGATTTAATTAATACTCTACTGATTAATTGTGTCACCTTTTACCCCTCTAGACATTAGTTTTCAAAGTCAGGCGATCATTCAGGGAAAAGATTAATTCTCAATTTCCTACCTTGTGTCTGGCACTGTGCTGCTCTGTCCTCTAAGAGCTTGAGGTCTGGAGCAGTGCTCCATCACCTGGGGATTTTGTTAAAATGTAGATTCTGATTCAATAGGTCTAGGGTTGAACCTCAGATTCTGCATTTTTAACCAGCTCTTGTGTGGAGCTGATACTACTGGTCCTGAGAATGCACTTTGAGCAGGAAGCTGCTGGAGGAACCAGTGTTCTTGTGTAGACCCAGAGAATTTCCAACAGATTTTAGCATCAGTTTAAATGGAAGTATCATATATAACAGATAGAAATGGCATTATTCTGATTGAAGGAGAAGAATGTGGTAGAAATCCTTGAATATATCCAGCTCAGCCCTCCTCCCTTGGCCCTGCCATTAGCCTCAGTCACTCATGTGGAAACTCACAAGGCACCTCCATGGTCTCACTTAGACCACAGCAGGTGCAGCTTGAAGCCCACAGTAGTGAATGATTTCTGGGTGTGTCTCTCACATTATGTGGATGAGGATGAAGATGAAAATGTAGAGAGACGTCATTGGCATTTAAAGGGCAAAAGGGAACATGGCCCCTGGGATAGTCAATTTATTGGTGGATTTGGCTAGGCCATAATACCCAGATATATGGTCAAACACCAGCCTGGATATTTCTGTGAAGGTATTTTTTAGATGAGATTACCATTTAAACAAATAGGCTTTGAGTAAAGCAGATTCCCTTGCATAACATGGTGGGCCTTGTCCAATCAGTTGAAGGCCTTAAGAGAAAACAAACTGAGGTCACCTGAGGAAGAAGGAATTCTGTAGCCAGACTGCCTGGACACAAGACTGCAATTTCAACTCTTCCCAGTTCTCCAGCCTGCTGGCCTACCCTGAAGATTTTGGACTTGCCAGCCAAATCCCTAATCTCATGAGCTCCTAAAAAATCTCTCTCATTCTTTCTCTCCTCCCACTTCCTATTGGTTCTGTTTCTATGGAGAATTCTGAGTAAAACAGCTCCTTCGAGCAAAAAGGATTTTATTGGAATAAAATTTTCTTGTCTAGCTTAAAGTATCCATGACCAATTGATTCTGCAAATGTGTGATTTTTGATCTGTGATCCTAGGTGTGGTCCTGGTGGCTTGAATCTGTGGAGGGCCCACACTGACCCTCTTGCCACACCTTCCTTTGTTGTAGTGAAACATGGAACCCAGCCTAGGCCTGGACTCAGGACATATGAGTTGCTGTCTCCACCCTGGGACTTTAGGGCAAGTCGTTTTCCCTGGCTGGGCCTTGGTGTCTTCCTTTATAAAAGAATGTGGTGATCCAAATCATCATTTAAAAAACAATTTTCTGAAGAATATTAGGACCCTTTGGAAAAAGACCTTCTGTCTGCCAAGTAAGTTTAAAGAACATTGCATGCATCATCCCCTTCTTAGAGAGTCACAATGAACATTCATTTCAGAGCTTTGAGAAGTCTTGCAGCAAAGAAGCCTACTTATTTTTTTTTTTCCTCAAGCTTATTTGATGCCCAAATGCTAGTGACACCTAGTAAATCCATCAGAGACATATTTTGGGAAATGCAATACTGGATGCTTGTTGTGGTCCGCTTCAGCCCTTGGATTATTTATTCTTCTCATATGATTCAAATACTCAAAGACAGAAGCCAAGAGAAAAATTGGTCAAAATCTTTTCCATAATACTTGAAGGGTGTCCTGCTTTTTACATCCTTAAAATAGGAACATTAATAGAACTTACCACATTGGGTTGTTTTAAGGATTAAGTTAAATAATGCATGTAAAGCACTTAGCACAGAGCCTAGCACCTAGTAGACAGCCAATAACTTTTTTTTTTAACCTTGAGCCAAAAATGATCATATTTGAAGAGTTCAGTTTCTAAGAGGAACTCAGGCATTCAATCCTTCAAACCAAACCCAAACCATTTTATGCTTGGATTATTTCACCCTGGGTGAGGGGCGACTTCCAGGCATTTGAAAGCTCTGACATCCCTCTGGCAACCCAGGACCATTCTGGAGCCAAGACACTAATGATTTAAGCATTAATAAATCCAGAGATAGGTCATTCAATTTTCTTTTAAATGCAGATCATAAAAGAGGGAGGATCATTTGGGTAAAGATGTACTGAAAGTTTTACTGAATCTGAAAGCTTTGGAACATTTTTCTGGCAACTGACTAGGGTTAGTACTACATTGCATTTTCTCTACCCTAATGCTTGGAGGGGGGATATTTGAACAATATCCTACTTTCTGACCCTAAAAATACTCCAATAGCTATTTTATGCTTGCATAGGTATTTCCACATCTGTATTCTCCTCTTCAACCTCCCAAACCTCCCAAAACCCACTGATTTGAGAAAAGTGGGTAGAATTGCCTATTTAACAGATGTGGAAACTGAGGTCCAGAAGGTTATATGATTTGTTCAAAGTCCCAAAGTGAGTTGGCCAAGAGCCTGGACTAGAAGTGCCATCTCCTACCCCCAGTCCTGGGCTCTGTCGACTGGACCTCACCCCTACACAGGTGATCCATTGTCCCAGGGACACAGCCCTGGGATCTGAGCAGCTCGCCTGTGGGATGCAGCAGATTGGTATGCAAGCTTGGTGGGCTCTGGCTAATCTTGCAGGGAACCCTTCAATCTGAATAACAATCAACAAGATTTTAAAGAAATTTGGGCCAATTTCCTGGAAGTCTATGATTAATCTAATTGCTGGGTTTTCCTCTGTTTTTGTCTCCCACTGTTAATTTCATTTATTTTTCTCTTTCTTCCCCAACACAGACTGCCTTGTCTCTGTACGTGGTTTTGTCACTGTTGTTATTTGTCCATACATAGTTTATCATTGGCAATGCATTCAATGGGATTGTTGTACTCTCTGTTTGGGGAAGGAGAATCTTTCAATAGAGACAACATCACGCAGCAGGAAGAACGAGCCACTGGGCTGCATTTCAGAGACCCTTTTTCAAAGCCGTGCTCTGTGGATACCTGCTATGCTTCCCTGGCTCCTCAGATACCCTACAATTAAAGAGGCCCCCCATTTCTCCTGGCCCCTCCATCCATTAAAGAATATCTGGGATTGCATGAGAAACTTTACAGGCTGTGCTATGCTGCCAGCTGTTGTGAATAAAGAAAGTAGTTCAAAAATAGATTTTGGTCAAACATAGTAGAAAATGCCTCCTTTCAGCAAGGGGGGTTGGTTCTCTAAAGGACACATCAAAGGGACGGGGGATGGGGATAATATTCTCAGAACCAAATGGACAAAGGCATTCCAGCACTTGGATTAAGACAGAGGTTAGGGAATGAGTTGGGGAGAGATCGGAAGAGTAAGGGCAAGTGTCAACAGGGGCCATGACTATACCTGCTAGAGGAACCAGAGGTGGTCAGAGAGGTCTGGATAGAGATGGGGCCATGCCTGTTCATCCACCGAGTGAATGAAGAGTGAAGCCAACTTTTCTGCTGCCTGTTTATCTTACCTTGCATTTACATAGCTTGGAAGCATAACCAGTCACAGATTTTGCCATGGGAGACCACAGATGAACAGCTTGTCTGACCAAACAGCATCAGAAATGGTAAACTCTGGGGATAGCAGAGTGGCATCGCTACTGGGGATTAGGCACCAAGAAGAGGAGAGTGTGAACTTGACTCCAGGTCAGCCTGTCATCTGGGTCACCTGCCTTATACCCTGTGGGCTTCCTGGAGAAGTGTACGTGAAGTCAGCCAAGGTCTTGGTTCTTTACTCTATCTAACTCCTATTCAAAGACTAAAGAGGCCCTGTCAGTGACTGTTTTGGAAGCCTAGAGCTGTCCTCTCTCACCAATCACCTGCCAGAAGTCTGGAGAGGTATCAAGTACTTGATAGGTAGCCCAGGAGGCAACAATAATAATTTCCCTTAATGTCGGGCCCTTGATGTGTGCAAGGTACACATCTGCCTTATCTCATTGTTCCCCACCCTGAGTAGATACTCGTGTAACAAATATTTATTTGATTATAAGGACCAGCTGCATGATTTTCAAGGCCCAGTGCAAAATGAAAAGACAGAGACCCTTGTTTAAAAAAAAAATCATTGAGAATTTCAAGATGGTAAGAGCAGAACCAAACGCAGGGCCCTTCTGAGCATGGGGCCCTGTGGGGTTGCACAGGTCACATGCCTATGAAACCAGCCCTGCTAATAACTACACCTGAGACATAGAGATGCTAAGTAATTTCCCCAAGATGACAAAGCTAATAAGCCGAGGTTCCGACTGCAGACCCTGAACTCTGGACCATTCTGTGAAACTGTCTCCAACTAGATAGCTGGGTAAGGGGGTGGATCCTGCAGCCCTGCCAAGATTCCCTTGTGACAGACAACTTTGGGAGGAGCTGTCTGATCCTGCTAGAGGGGCCTTGGTCTGGTGGCACCCTGAGCATTGCTAGAGAGGCTCAGCACATGGCCCGGGCTCCAGCCCCGATGCTCAGTAGCCAAGCCTGCACCCTCCGGCTCTAGAGGCAGCAACTCCTTCTGGATGACACTTGTCTCATCCAGAAACAACAATGGTGGCAAAAGCAATAGCAATGAGCACTCCTGCATGTTTAGAAATGGCTTGCTCAGCTGAACCACAGCCCTCCCCTAGAGCTGATGAAGAGGAGACTTCTGTCAGCCGAACTTCCACACACACATTCCGGGCTGGGTTCATCGGCCCCAACTGCTCTGTCTTTTCCCCTACAGACATTGACAGAGTTTGTGTAGGGCTTTCTCTGAGACTTCTTGTCCTGGGGTCCCAATTTCTCTTCTACATTTTCTCCTGGGGCTTAGAGCTCCCTATGCCTCCACTTTCAGAGTTGTTGAGATGTGGAAGAAGGCTAGGCTGGGGTCTATCTTCCCTCACCCCTCACCATGTGGGAGTTTGCATCTTTACCTCAGAAGCCCAAAGGTGAAGGCTGTCACCAGAATCTCCCCTAGCTAGACTCCATGACACTTGTATAGGTGACCAGGCACAGTTATAAACTGGACTACTGTGTGAGGTCAGGAGGCCATCTAGGCTTTTGTCTGGAAGGGGACAAGTAACCCTATGACGTGCTGGGCGTGGGAGATACAGCAATGAATAAGACACATTTCCCCTTCCCTCCCAGAGTGTCTAGTCTAGCAGGCAACTTAGATAGCAAACAAATCGTTTTACAAAGAATTACTTAATTACAGTTGTGAAAAGTGATGGGAAAACACAAGAAGAGGTGGCAGGGCACACAGGGATGCCCTGATCTGGTCACAAGGATCATGAAAGGTCTGCAGAAGTGACATTTAGGCAAAACCTCGGCAAGGAATAGGAGTTTGACAGTACATGGGGTGAGGAGGGCTGGCTAGAGGAGAGTCCACAAAGGAAATTACAACCCCACACCAGGAATGTGTCCGGCCTTTGCCTCACTGGTGCCAGAGAAGGTCACCAGGAGAAATGCTGCCACAAAGAGCGCCTACTTGGTTTAGAATGGAACACAGGAGGGAATGGCAGAGAGAGAGAAAGAAAAATAAGAGGAAAAGAAGAAAAGACCCGTGAGGAGAAATGAGACTATCAGCCTCCCAATTCTTAAGTCAAACCCATGGGCCAACCCTCAACCATAGGAGAAGAGGCCAGGCAGAGCTCAGAGCTTCCTGCTCCCTTCCAGGAAGGGTGCTCACAGCCCTTTCGTCAGGAGCCATTCCTCGGGAGCACACTCCACCCCTCCTCTGTGTCAGCCAGGACGGCTGGAGAACGCTCACGTTGAATGTCCTGTGCAGCCATTTCCGCGCTGCTCACCTTGCGCGAAGATAACCATGATTTTGCAGAAGTGGCGTGAGGGTTGATGGAGAGAATGCTTATAGAGTGCCTAGCGTGGTGCTTAGCCTGTCGGAACCACTCACGAGTATTTGCTGCTTCTGACATTCTGGAGCGGAAAAAAGGGAAGCTTAGGAGTTAGCGTGACTCCGGTTTGAAACCTGGTTGTCACACTCAAGTAATCAGCACTTGAGCTGATTACTTCACCTTTCCTAGTCCCACTTTCATCATCCATAAAACAGGGATCATAGGATTTACTAATACAAAGATCTATAGCTCACAGTTAAAAATCATCCCTTCCTCTTCATTTGCTTTTAATTTCTTAATTTGTTTGTAAATTCAGCCTGTTTCAACATTTGAGGGAATGAGGGTCTTCCTTCAAGCAGGATGCTTTCTGCTCACTGTCCCTTCTAAAGAACCTTGGATCCAGCCTGGAAGATGAAGAGCTCCCACATCCACTGCCTGCAGGTTGCAAAGCCCATGTATATGCATCATCTCAGACTGCTCTCAGAACGGGGCCTGGCGGTAGGAGATACGGCTGCATTTCCTGGAGAAGAAAACAGAAGCTAGGAGAGGTCTATTTATTCCTTCAAATCATCGAATCTAACCCCAATCCTCAACTCCACCCAGGAGAGCACACCCATTTACCACCTGCAAAAAAAAGTATGCTTGGGGTTACAAAGCCCCAGAAAAAAGCTAAGGGAGCTTCCTTGAAGTGATTCTCCAATAGGGACTGGTTTAGGGTAGACGCAGATTGGTAGAGGTGATGGAGAGGGGGGCGTGGGAGGTGTGCCAGAAGGTCCAAGCATGCTCACAGGGGCAGGCAGATCCCGGAGCTGTCTGCCACAAGAAGTAAATGCGGGCACCAGACACTCCTCCGAGCCCCTCCCTCCCTCCCCAGCAAAAGCCTTCCTTCCCGCTAACCCACGGGGCTCTGCTCACCCTCCCACCTGGGCTCCATCCAGCCCTGCTCCGCTCTTGCCAGGGGCTGGAGTGCTGGTGGCCGGCTCCTCCAGCTTGCCTCCATTGGCCTGAGTGCGTCCTAGCCCACTCTGGATATTAGAGCATTCTCTCGTTTGAAAGGCTCCTTTATTTTTAGTGCTAAATCAACAAAGCTGTTACTGTCATTTTCCATCAGACCGTCATCTTCCACGGATTCAAAATTACACTCAGCTGCAAACTATTGACACTCCTCTTAACAAAAAAATGGTTTTAATAAATCTTTACATTAGCCTATGAGATAAAAAAAAATCTTTACCATGAAATATACAAGTGTATAAGTGTTTTATGAAAGTTTTATTAACTTTACAAAAGAAAAATTGGCAGTGGACCATGAACATCCTGTACTCCTAACACGTGGTTATAAATTACATGTTCTTTCCAATAACATCTGAAAAAGAGACTGTAATTTAAATTTCAAAACCACTTGGCATACCTACTATATAGTGCTGACATGAAGTAAAAGGAGGAACTAGAGAGGCCCAGACAAAGAAGGGAAATATAAAGACATCCTTAGCTAAAAAGCTGCTGATGGGTACAATCCCCCCTCCAGCTGGACAGGGATCAAGTACTTGCTTGTCATATCATTCAATGCACTGTTCAATCTGGGATTCTTCCTTTCAACAAAAAGAGAACTTAAGTGCTAGTAATCATCGCTTGCAGAACTTTATCTCCCAGATACCTTCTTTATGTCAGGATTTCTCAATGACCGCTGCCGCTGGCAGAGAGATCAAAGTTGTTATTAAACACAAATGCAAACCCCAGCCCGTGCAGGAGGTGTGAGCCATGATGCTCCCTCCCTGGGATGCAAGCCTACCTCTACTTTACTGATTTTCCATTTTCCGTCCCCGCTTCTAAGGGTTTTAAATCGGCTTCCTATAGGGTCTGTCCAATATGGAGGTTGGGGTCCAGCTTTATTTTGCAAGTGAGTGTTCGAGAGTCAAGAAAATTTTAGGACACTAAGGACACCCACTGGGATGCTTGGCATTTGAAGAAGCCCTCCGGAAGTGAGCAGATGGCAGGGATCTGGTGGGAGCCTGCAAAGTTCACTGCTTTGGGGAAAGCAGATATCTACCAGGATCTCCACAGCACTAAGCCTGCTTTCTGGGCAGTAACATCCGGGAAAGGCAGAATTTGAAAGTCATGCAAACCTGGATTCAAAATCCAGTTTTGCTAGTCACTAGCCGCATGATTCTGAGCAAGTTACTTAACCTCTCTCTTCTGTTTGGTGGCAGGTTTGAGTCATATTGAGAATATCTGAGGGTCTGAAGCAGTTTTCTTTGGTGTTCAAGCTCACCATTTACATAGCCTGAAGATGTGGCCCAGAGGCCACCCTTCCAGCCCCAAGAATTTAGCATCTGTTGAAAATGTTAGGAAGAGGTGGAAGGAGGTTGGTGCACACCTGAGATTTAGAGGTTCCATTCACGTGGTGAAATTTTCAGTTTGCCGCTGACAAAATCTCAGCCTCTAAGAGGTGTCCCCAGGCTGGGATGCCAGACCAGGCAGCCCAGGCTGGGAACTAGAAAACAATACTGGAAAAAGCTCTCGGTTTGGTGGTGGGTGGCACTGCAAACTTCGCAGGGTTTCTGAGTCGAGAGCCAAGGCACAGGTCTCAGAAGGAGCCTCCACGATGTGTCTTTCCATGATAGAAAGAATTTAAATTGATTTCCGTTCAGACAAGGGACATTTTTATGGTTTTTACAGAACCACCCGAGATTGGAGACCCCTACTAACGCAGCTTCCTCTGTCCTTCACCTTGGTATGTTTAATTTTTGAACCTGTTGTCTTAGTTGTTGGATTCATTTATCGAAATAAGCTGAGGAAGAAACCCCTGTGCAGGAATGACATTGTTGATTAGATCATGTGGGATCTAAGAGCCTACATTTCCCATCACAAAAGGCAAATATGTGCCCTTAATGGAAAAGCACAACAACTTTTGACCAAATAAATTATTTTCTTCCAGTTCAAAATAAGTGATGGTCCTTACAAAGTAGAACTTGCCCTCCTTCCAAATGTGTTGAAGGAAAGTGACATGTGTCTTGGATGCAGAATTACAAGGACATCATGTTAATCTGCTGGGGTTGCATCGCCCGGATGAGAAGGCAGCCAGATGACAGGGTGGGGGGGGTGGCCTCACAGCGCAGTGCCTGAGAACAGCTGTGACCGTGTGGAGGTCACACTCAGGGACCAGGCAGGGGCAGGCAGTGGCCAGCCAGTGCTGCCCAAACTTCATTATGTAGGAAAAATGCACCCAAGTAGCAAGATGCAGAAGATCTGAGAATCGGTGAGAAAAGTTCATTTGGACTGACAGGAACTCGATTAATTTTAAGCCTGGTGTGTTGCTACTGCCTCCCTGACTTAGTCTTCAGAATATTAATGAACAGTTTGAGGAAAAGACGAAGCACAGTTGTACCTGAGGATGCAGCCCACCCTTCCTAATGGCAGTAGCAACAACAGAGGCAATAATGACAATAGTCACAGTGACGTGGGGACAGGCTCACATTTATTGAGGGCTCGCCATGCACCAAGCACTGAGGTTGATATGCAGTATCTAATTCACTCCTCACAGCAATCCTGTGAAGTAGGGATTATGTGTTCTGATCTCCAATTTGCAGATGAAAACCCTCTGGCACAGAGAGGTGAAATGAGTCATCCAAAGGCACACAGCCTGAGGTTTGTACCATGTGCAAGCTTTCATTTTCCATGGCCTGGTCAAACTTGAACACCCACCATGTGTGCCCACTTGCAGGCCAGGCCTTCACTGGACGTGATCTCCAGGCCTGGCTTCCTTCTCCCATCCTATCTCAGGATTTGGCTAGGCATGTCCAGATTCTCACTGGCAGGCAGGAAGAGATCAGACACTGGTCTGGGGGATGTGTCAGGGCATCTGACCCAGGGGTCGAAGTTGACTTTGGGGACTCCTGATGTCAGGTAAAGCCTGGCACATGAGGATGCAGCCCTCTCCACGCTATAGTGAGAAGGCTGACTTTGTAGGTGGGTGGGACGCAGCAATGGGGCAACCAGGCTGGTAGTCATAATCTGAGAGGCTGTTGATGGGCAGGAAGAAGTCCCTGCCACTAACCAGGGAGGGAGAGGTCAGGAGTTGGGGAACTCCTTGGCCTGGGACAGGTTGGCCAGGAATAGAGGGCCCATGTCCTGGTGGGGGTTGGTGGCAGGGCAGATAATGTCACAGAGACTTGGGGCCAAGTTTCAAGGCCAAATCCCAGGGCCAGACCCAGATTGTATGGTGTAGGGATGAGATGATATGAACACGGGACCATTGAGCCCCGTGGAGGCACGAAGTCAGCAGTGAAAGAACTGCAAGAATGACTTGTTCCTAGGTCATGGACTCTGAAGCCAGAACCTAACAAAACCCTGAACTCATTCACTGATGTTCTTCCTCCCTTCCTTGCTCTCACCCTCCGTTAATTCGTTAATACATTCATTCCGTAAGTATTATCTGAGCAACTATCCTGTGCCAGCTGAAGATAAATGAGGCACATGAGAGCCCCCAGTCTGTTAGGAGACAGTCCTGTAATCAAATGTATATACCAAGAAAAGGGTCATGGTTGTAGTTCAGACACAGGGCTCTGGAGACCTAGAGGAGAGAGCACTGGATTCTGCCTGGAGCTATCTAGGGAGGCTTTCTGGAGGAGGTGAGGGACAATGGAGTGGAATCTTGGAGCTTAATTCTTAACCAGGTAGACACAGGGCAATGAGGGAGGTGGTCATGGGGGAGGGAAGAGCTCTGGCAAAGGAGGACAGAGAACATATGGCCAATTTGAAATTGAAACCTGGGTGCAGACATGTGGTGTAAGGAGGCAAGGGACTCTTCTAATTTTCAGGGAACAAGACAGTTTGATATTCTAGGAGCCAATGGTGATGAATGGGAGAATCCAGGCCTCTCCACTGTCAGTGCCCAGCCTGCCCATGTTAGGGAGCAGGGTGGCATTGCACAAGATTCTTTGGCTGCAGACAGATGTGATGGGATCTCAAAGCTCAGCTGTTCCCCCGCACCAAAGTGAAGAACCTTAGGAAACTGCTTATTTCTTTGAGTCTCAAGACCATCCTTATAAGAAAAAGGGAGGACTTTTTTTTTTTTTTTTCTGTGTTGCCTGGGCTAGAGTGCCATGTCATCATCCTAGCTCACAGCAACCTCAAACTCCTGGGCTCAAGCGATCCTCCTGCCTCAGCCTCCCGAGTAGCTGGGACTACAGGCATGCGCCACCATGCCTGGCTAATTTTTTCTATATATTTTTAGTTGTCCAATTAATTTCTTTCTATTTTTGTAGTAGAGACGGGGTCTCGCTCTTGCTCAGGCTAGTTTCGAACTCCTGAGCTCAAACAATCCGCCTGCCTCGGCCTCCCAGAGAGCTAGGATTACAGGCGTGAGCCACCGCGCCCGGCCAAAAGGGAGGACTTTTAACATTAACCTCATGGATTGGTCTGAAACATAAATGGAGAATTAAATCAGATAATGCTGGAACTCAATAACTTCTTGTTAGTGAAGCTTTGCCATTTGTCTTGCTTTGTTCAGTTGTTTCTTTGAAGATTAGGGTGATTGCATATGCCAGGGAGATTGGAACAGGGGACCCCAGTAGGAGGCTAAGTTGGTAACCCAGGCATGAGGCAATCAGGATGGATGTGGCTGCAAACATGCTGTGCAGAGGAGGGATGTGTATGGAGAAGATAACACTTATTAAACACCTACTGTGTGCCAGGAGCTACACTAAGAATTTCATTTATATCATTTCATTCAATCCTTACCAAAACCCAATGTCCCAACATATGGCCTGGAAAATATGGTAGCTGGATGGAGAAAAGGGACTGATGTTTATCTAGTGACAGCTAGTAGGCACCAATTGTTTTCCATTCAATATCTCACTATTCTTTCTATACACACACACACACACACACACACACTATACACTCATACTAATTCTGGGAGAGCAGTGCTATACCCATTCTGTAGATGAGGAAGTGAGGGAGTTAATGGCTTGCTCAAGATTACACAACTGCACAGCTGGCAGGCTCAGAACTTGAACTCACCTCTTCTTGGCTCTGAAGTCTGTATTTTCCACCTCACTGGGTGTCAGAGAGGAAGAGGAGCATCCTGGAAGAAGATATTTCTCTTCCTATAGTTACTCGCTCATTTTCAACACTTTTCTCTGTCCTCGCCTTCTTTCCTTGTCTCTATCCCACATCAGCCAACAAGACTTCACAGCTGGGTTAAGACAAAAGACATCATTTAATGATTGAAAGCCCAAGGACGCAGTAGTTTTTCTGGGCCTCTGTTAGCTCATCTTTCTTCTTGTGACTGGTCTCTACGTCAGGGTGGAGGCAGCAAGGAGGGTGGGAGCTGGGCTTTTGCCCTTAGGAAGAGCAGGAGGGAAGGAACGTGAGGGAGAAAGCAACCTGGTTGGAGATGCAAAGGACAAGTGTTAAACTATTACCCTCCAACAGAGGTTTGCAACTTTCTATTTTCAATACTTGATCTCTCTCTTAAAATGAAATACTACTTGAAAGCCCAACATACAAAGCACGTAAAAGAGATTCTACTTTTGTTGAATTGGGTGGGGGTGGCCTGAAGTCCTGATCGCTGTTGTCCTCCATCCTTGAACTACCTCCCAGGACCTCAGAGCTTCTTCGAACCCAGTTTGAAAATCATGGATCTGCTCTGTGACTCTGGATCCAGACTTTCCAATATGTGGATAATTACTGCACAAGAAAATAAAAGCCCTCGTTTTGTAGGGACACCTAGGTCCCTGATGGAGTGAGGTTAACCCTGTATCGTGACTCTCCAAAAGATAAAGGAAAGAAAAGTGAACTGAGCACCTGGTACGTACCAGGCATTTCGTGTATGAAGAGATGTGCCCCAATTATTTTGTACAAAATTCTTGTAAGGGAGGACTTCTTCAGCCCCAGGCCCCATTTCTCAGATGACTTAAACTCTAAAGGGTTGGGAAGCATGGCCCCAGGTTACACGAGCAAGGAGCGGTTAGCACAGGAATTCAAATCACACCCTTTTATAGAATGAAATATGCCCAATGTCAATCCTGTGCTAAGTGATGTTTTATGTTGAGGAGGATGCAGAAGGCACCCAGGGTCTGCAGTCCTTCAGGGTCCTTCCTACAGTACCAGAGATGTGAAAAGGATGAGATATAAGCAATGTGGTGCTGTGCAGAGCACTGGGGTGGGAACAGAGAGATGGAGACTCTGTCCTGGCTCTGCCCCGATTTACCAGACAAGGGACCTCCCCACCCAAGTTGCAGGACTGGGCTGAGGAATGATTGGATAGGACAGTGCTTTGGAGACTTGAAGTTGCTGTGGACAGATAAGGAGATTTTGTAGGGTTGACTCTGAATAAGAACAATTGCTGAATCTGTTTCTAATGAGTTAGCACCATTCTAACTCAAAAAGTGCATGGGGGTGTGCCACAAATGAACTCCATTAACATACACCTCCCATGTGCTACAGAAGCTGACAGCAAGGAAAGAGCCAAGGAGCCAGAAACATAAGAACTGGGATGGATTTCTGGCTTTAACACTTGCTAGCCATGTGGCTTTGGGTAAATCACTCAATTTACCCTTTTTGATCCTAAGTTTCCTACCTTTGAAAACTCCATGTCACATGGTTATCACATGAATTAAAAAGGTGCAAACATGTGCAAGGTGTCGAATGGAGCCTGGCAGATAGCATGTATACAGTACATATAAGTCTCCTTCCTCTGCTCTCTCCTTTCTACTCTCTGGACAGTAAAATAAATCACTAAAAGTATGTGGTAGTTCCTTAAAAAAAAAAAAAACAAAAAAAACTCCTATTCATCCTTCAAAACCCAGAATAGTTGATACCTTTTTTCAGCAAATCTTCCTTGAGCCTCCAAAACAGAGCTCCCACCACCTCCAAGTCATCTGGGGACTTTGTGCTTGCCCTTATTACTCTCTGTCATAATTTCATGCTTTACATGTTGTACATACTTAACTGTTTTTATGTCTGTCTTCCTCAGTAGACTGTGAACTCCATAATTGGAGCCTGGCACATATGAGTTTGCACATTTGGGGAGTTGCATTCATAGTCAATAACCCCTGAGTAACCCCTACCATCAGCCCAGCCAGCATTCCACTGATGACGGAAAGTGAGAGTGGCCTCCACCCGAAACTTGACAACTCATCTGATCTGCTCTCCAGAAGAGTCCTGGGCTGTTAATCCTCTTTCATGAAAAACAATTCTGCAGTGTCCTCAGGAAAAAACTCTGAGGGTAGGTGTGTGAGTGTGTGTACATGTGTGTGTGTGAATGGAAAAAACTCTGCAGTCATGTTTTTGGCACTCAATTCTTGGACGTTTAAGAAGGAGGATTTTGCTGTTTTTGATGACTGCACCCAATATGATGGAAACATAATAAAATGCCAAGTTCTGCTCCAGGCCAAAAATTTTTGTTTTTTATTTTTTAATTTTTTATTAGAACCTTATTGGAGTAAGAAACTGCCCCATGTCAGGACTAACCTGCCGAGAACACTAGAAAGAGCAAGGACTTTGCAATCCTACAGTATCGGGTTGATCTCAGTTCTGGGCTCAGAAGCAACATGCTCATCTGTAAAATGGGACTGTGGGCACCTGCCTTGCAGGTTTGTGGTAGGGATACATGAGACTGCAGATGCCGAATGCTTAGCAGAGTGTTGCCGACCCTTTCCTATTTCAGGTTATCTCATGGAATCCTCACAACGCTCTATAATATAGAGCCATCCCCACCTTACAGGTGATGTGTTACATTAAACTAAGTTTGGCCTGAGGATGCCTGTGTACCTTGAGTTCCTACATAATGAACTGTAACCTAACTTACAAGTAAATCAATTGAAAGCCTAATTTAGGGGTATATTTTTTTGTAGCAAGTAGCTAAGTCTCAGCCAATCACAGCAGGTGAGCTGCCAACCCCTCAGAGCACGTCCAAATAAGGCAAATGCTGCACTCTAACCACGGAAGACGTTTCTGTACCTCGCTTTCGTTTTCTGGCTCTGAGGGCTGCCTGATTTGCAGATCGTTCTTTGCTCAATTAAACTTTGTTAAATTTAATTTATTGAATGTTTCTCTTTTAACACTTGGAAGTGGGCATAAGGTGCTCAGCTCTGGCAGCAGAGCTGAGACTGGAAGTCAGGAATCTTGGACTTCGAAGCCCATGGGAAATGTGTCCCTCCTTCATAAGGGAAGTCTGAAGTTTCTCATTTAGATTTGTCTCTTTAGCTGTAAAACGGACTTGCCACAGATGTCCTCTTAGCCCGTGCTCAGGTGCTCCCTTTGGGCCCTCCTCTGGCTGCCCCCTGCTCCCTGACTGAGTTCAATAGGAGAATCCCTGGGACCAGAAGATAGGATCAGGCACTGTTTTGTTTAAAGAATCTACTTTGCTCACTGCAGAGGCCAGGGACTCCCAAACTCTCCTTTTTCTCGTCATGCAATGTACAAGGTTCCAAGAGGGAAAACGTAATCAACAGCGACTTCTGATGAGTGTGAAAAATGCAGGGCCAAAGCTGCAGAGACGGCCGTGTGTGGGCTGGCAGGCTCCAGAAGGAACACGGTGGTCGGTCTCAGGAGCAGCCCCAGCCAGGCAGCCGCCTCCCCAGCCATTTCTTTTAAAAAACCTCTGTGGAGCTGGTGAAATGAGTGGCGGGTACCTACTGCTGTCCAGGGCTCAGGGTGGCTGGGGCCGCGGGGCGTAGTGGCGCTGTGGTGTGCTGCCCATGTCCCCCCTGAGTAAGGCGCTTACTCCCTCAGTAGACACGGCTGCTGGGTGCCTCCCTGTGGATGGTTCCAGCTGCGGGATGCTGGGTCACAACTCCTCCCTGCAGGCACAAAGCCCAGCCCCTTGTACTCATTTGGAGCAACTTCGAAGGACCATCCCGGGTCCAGTGCTGATGGTGACATCACCTGGGGCATTGTCCCTCTGTTGGCTGCTGCTTTCTTTCCTCAGGTGCTCCTCAGTGAGTACCCATGTGCTGATCCAACAGCCTCACAGTCTGTGCCCAGAACTACACCTGAGACTAGGGAGGCCTCGGGTCTGGAAGGCTGAAAAACTTTGTTCTACATCCTATTTTGTTACTAACTTTTGTGACCTTAGGCAAGTCCCAGCTTCTCTCTGGGCCTTCAACTACAAAATGAGTGGATGAGTAGATTCGACCTTCAAGTTATTTTTGACTTGTACTGTCCTTGAGTTGAGCTGAAACCGGAGCTCAGGACAACCCCATGAGATCTGGTCTCTGCTGAGTGGGGAGACATTGTTGTTTGCCTGTCCCTATTTCAGGTCACTCTGTTGTTTCAGAGTAATGGTTAATAATGTCCCTGTCACTCTCAGAACTGTCTTGGTTTGAATGATAAATTTTTTGTTATCCTACTTATGACACTTTGTACATGAGGAGCGGGGATGGGGCTGGGAGGAGAAGCACAGAGTGAAGTCAGAGAGTCCAAAGTGCTGTCCCTCTGTCCTCTGCACTCTCTCCCTGGCTTGTCTCATCAGTAAGCCCCAGGCCTGCAGATTAGGCAGCTCCGCCTGTTTCCTCTGTGGTCCCTTTGTTCCCTGGGGTCTGCAGATGGAGGACACGCGGTAGAGCCAGCCTTTACGGGGGCAGCAAAGAGTTAATGCAGCTCCCTGGGCGCCAGACAACAGCCTCATCAGCGGGCCCGATTCTGATTAAACAGCTGTGCGCACAGAGGTATAGACTCCGTGTGTGAGCGAGCGAGACAGCGAGGGTGAGCAAGGGTGGGGGAAGGTGTATTTGTAACTAAACATGTCTGAGAATACATGTGATGTGTGTGAGTACGGCTGAGTGCACGCAGGCACACAGGTGCCTGTGCGTGCATTGGTATGTGTGTGGACTATGTCCACGTGAATACATGTGTTTGAATAGTAATTAATACATGTACATGTGGGACTGTGAATGCAAGTATGTGTATCTGCAGAGGAGTAAAGGACCTATGTGAGTGTGTGAAGCATTTTGAAATGACAAAGTATTTAAAAATAATATGTGTAGTGTAGACACAAGCAGATGGCTGTGCACACATGCAAAGGTCCGTGTGGATGAGAAGAGCTAGGAGGGGCAGTGATGTACGTGGGCACTTTTGGAATGGTAGGGCCATCCAGGGCGACCGTCCCATTCAACAGATCAGGAAACTGGAATTCAAAGAAGTGACCCTTCCAAGATCACAAGATTACCTGTGAGGCAGATTATTCTGTCACTCAATTCCTCACTCCCTCCTGCCATGTGACTCGCAGAGCAGGGGAGTGGGCACACTCTATTTCCCTGCCCCATTGCAGTTGGCCTTGACCCTGGGACTTGTTTTGACTAATAATAGGCTATAGTGGAAGTGAGGGGTGCCAGCTGAAAGCCAAGATCTCAAGGGGCCCTTGCACTCTGTCATCACCTCAGGAACTTGCCACAGGGAAGATGTTGCTCCCAGGAAGAGGAGAGATCTGAGGGACCCCCTGAATGCAACATGCAGCCTGGAATCAAACCCAGCTGGTCCTGAAGGCTGAAGCAGAGCTGCCACCAGCATTTACCTGCCAAATCACAGTTCATCTGCATTTATGTGAGTGTGGTCATAAATGTTTGTTGTAAGCCACTGAGACTTTAAAGTGGTCTGTGATACCAACGGCTGGCTAATGGTGCCGAGGGTGTAGGCCCTGTACCTCAGTTCCTCGGCTTGTCTGGGGTCACCTGAGCAACCGAGTCCCATCCCAGAGATGGTGATTTAATTTGCCAGGGTAGTGGTCTGTGCTTTGGAATTTCTAAAAGATCCTCGGGTGATTTGAATGTGCAGACAAGTTTTGAGACCCTTGCCTTACATCACAGGGATGGGATGAGAGTGGTAAGCGCAGCCTGATGAAGCTTTAAGTGCCAAGCCAAAGAGGTTGGGTTTTATGCTGAAAGTGACATGAGACCAGTGAAGGGTTTTAAGGAGGATGAGGACATGTTTACATTCATGTTTCAAAAGGATCCCCCAGGCAGTTCCAGGGCATTCTGGAGGCCAGGCCTTTATCTGGCTGGGCTCCATGGTTTCCTGGTAGCCTCTGTCTGACAAGGTGTGTGATATACACTTATACCTGGGCACTCTTCCTGGCTCAGGACCTATTTCAATCGCTCAATATACTCAGATGGCCCCGCCACTGCTAATGACTGTTGTAGACGAGAAGAAAGAAAAAAATCAGCAACTTTCCCAGCAACCCCATGGCTGCTGCCTAATCCAGGCCTCTTTATCTCTATTTGAATATTACAACCCCTCTACTGTCCGCTCCCCTTCCACAGCTCCTTCCTCCATGGAAAGCACACCTGATCCTGTTACTGCCCTGCGGGGCAGCCATCCCCGGCTCCCACTGCCCCTAGATCCACACTCTTCCCCGAGGGGTCAAGGCCCCTTCTTTTACAGCCTGGATCTATCTGCCCAGCTTCATCTTCTACTGCAAGCTTTCAGGAGCCTTAACATGAACTTAAACCCAACCGCAATTGCCTTCCTCTGTGCTTTTGAACACACCAATCTCTGGATCATTCTCCCCCAACATTTCTACCTGCCAAAGTCATACAAGACCTCAAAGAGCTGACTTAGGGGGCTGCTTCTCCATGCAGTAGTACTGGACTCCACAACCTCAGACAGAATGACCGTCTCCTTGCTCGGACCCCTAAAGCCTGCCCTTTGTTCCCCTCCTGTTTTCCATGTCCCCTTAGCCTTTGTGAGCCCCAGCGATCTGAGATCCCACCACTCCCATCTCCTCCGGCACCCCTGCTCCTAGCAGTGTCAGGGAGGCAGGAGGCGCCAGGCAAGTGTTTGCTGAGTTGGCCTGAATTCCTTGCCCCATGTCTAGGCTGAAGGGACAGCAAGGGCAGTGGGGCTGGCAGCATGCCCTGGAGAGTCTCCCACCAGCATCCCTTCTCCTCTCTCCCTGCCAGATTCTCAGGGATGCTCAGCCTTTGCCCTCCCTGAGGGCTCTGAGACAAATACATCTCCCAGAATGCTTTGCCCTCCCTTATCAGGGCAAGGACTGGACCACTGACAGTTCTCTGGTCCACAAGCCCAATGTCCTGGAAGGTCATGGGCTTTATCTTGTTTATGTCTGTGACTTTTCCTGAGGCTCTTCACTTCTTGACAATGTCACATAGCAGGCCTGCTGCCTGGGATGTGTCTGGAAAGTGGCCCACTCCTTCAGGGGCAGGGAAGAGCCAGTCATCAATCTTGGTGGGGCATTCCAGGCCAGCTCATGGTCAGTCTGTTTTCAAACTTGAACACTGGATCTGAAGCTGGGTTGAGTATAAGCACATGGCACAGCATCGAGTGTAGGATGCAGCAGAGCAGGAGCTAAGGGCACGATGCACCTTGTTTCTTCTTTGATTACCTGTGATGACAAGCTTCTGAAAATGTAGATATTTGGTGGGGCTGGAAAGGCAAGGGACCAAAAAGAAAAGAAAGGGAACTAAGAACTAAGAGTTCCTGCTGTGTGCCTGACACTAGAGAAAATAGCAAATGCAAGGGCCCTGAGGTGGAAACGTGCTTAATGTTTTCTGGGAATGAGAAGAGGCCAGTGCAGCTGGAGTGGACTGGGTAGGAAGAAGAGTGTTAGGAGTTAAGGTCAGGAAGGTAGAGGAAGGCAAATTTATGTAAAGCCATGGTAAAGATCATGGCTGTTACTTTGAATGGACAATTGCATGACCTGATTGGCTTTCCTAAAGGATTGTCCTGGTTGCTTTGGGGATCACAGGTTCCCCCTTCCTCCGCAGTAGGGCTCTTTCTTCTGTCTTGTTCCTACAAGTTCTCTAGTACCTCGCATGGTACCTGTCACAGAGTAAGCACTCAATAATTATTTCTTGAAAGTGTTGACCAGAATTCTGTCCCCAGCTTTTACTTAGGCTCATGATGAGTGTTGAAGGCATTGTGATTGTCACCCAGATGGACCCCTTGTCTAGGAGCTTCTTCTCTTGTGGGCTCTGTTCTCCGGATGTCTGATGGGTAGAAATCGATCGGCATATTGTGCCTCCTGCAGCTGGCAAAGGCACAGCTGGATGCAATACTGTGCACATCTGGTACCCACATGTCTCACCATGGACTTGATAGTCTGCCAGATACCTGTGAATATGCTGTAGACAAGCAGGAAAAATGGGAGGTCCTAAGTGCTCGCAGCAGACGGTGAGCACAGGTGGCTTTCGGGATTGCCTGGGGGCATTTTTCCACAGTGACCTGGGTGTCCAGCCCTGGCCAAAAGGCAGGGCTTCAAGCCCCGGGCACCTCAGTTCTCCCAAACACAAGCTCAAGTTTATACAGTTGGCAGGATTCTGGGTGCCTACTTTCCTCAGCCTTAATTTTCTCATCTGTAAAATGGGAGAAATCTGAGCTGGAAGAACTTAAAAATCATTTGGTTGAAAGGTCTCATTGCACAATTGGGTATAAGTATGGTATTAGATGAGTCTTTCCTTTCTCTGGGCCTCAGTTCTGTACAAAATAAGGATGTTTGCAAGAAAATCTCTTCCTCTGAACACCAGGCAAAGGGGAAAGGCTGTTCCTCCCTCAGAAACTCTAGTTGGCCCCTTTCTCTGTCTGGGAACAGACTGTGCCTTGCACTTCCATTGATTTGGGAAAAAAATGGACTTCTGTTTTGTTTTCTCTTTTACATCCTTCCCACTTGTGAGGAGACCACTTCCTTAAATGAAAATGGAGACTTAATAGGTACTATAATTTTAAAACACAACATCATTGAAGCTATTTCCCCCCAAACTGCTATTCAATTATAGGCATGGGCAAATTCGCAGGGGCCTATTTTAAGCATTGGAGTCTCCAGTACATTTTAGGGATGCTCTTTAAAAGACATGGCAACATGCAAAAATCCCAGATGTTTGCTCAATGCTCTCAGCGCCTTTGAGCAGAGTGGGGGAAGAAAGTGTCCGTCACTCCCTTCTGGGGAAGTGAAATTTAGGTTGGAACACTTCACACAGCTCTATACCATCAGTCCCAGAAAGAAAGGTGTTTCCTTCCTGGGAAAGGAGATTGAAATCCAAAGATTCCTGAGGGAGGAGACCATGTGGGGAGTAAGAGGAAGGAATTGAAGGCTGGGAGGGAGTTTGCCTTTTACCTCAAGCTCACCTGGACTGCTGTTACCTTTAGTCATTGCATTGAATCCCCACAGAGCCCCTTGGAGGGAGGTAGCCCATCCCTGCAGTTCCCAGGAAAGAGACTTGGAGAGGCCCCCATCTAGGAAGTGATGAATCCCGCACTTGGACCCAAGTTCCTGTCCCTCTCTTCCCCAGCCTGCCCAGGCAGCCAGCAGGGTGGCTCTGCCACACACTCTGGAGCTGGACAGCTGCACATCAACTGGAAGACCTTGGGCAAGCCACTTAACCTCTCTGTGCCTCAGTCTCCTTGTCTACAATGGGGCTTATAGCTGTAGCTGCCTCGCAGGGCTGCTTCGAGGATTAAAAGAGTTCATGCACAGCAAACCTCAATGGTGTTAGGTACACGCGTGCTTGGCCCATGGTAAGAACTACACAGAAGTCGCTCTTATTCAGATTACCCTGACACGAGCTGAGCTGGAGTTGCTCTAACAGTTTGGGAATATGGAGACGTGGTAGCATTATCCTCACCCCGTTCCACCATCAAGGCAGCCCTAGGATCCCACACCTCCAAAGTCTTCTTTCCTGCTGCATCTTCCTCAATTCCACTCCCTTCCTGTATGACCTGAGCAGTCCTGCCTTCCTGCTTTTCACTTGTTCCTTGTGTCTTTCAACGCTGAGCATGAACTTGGGAAACCATTGTGAAGTCAATCACCAAACTTGCCACTTAACATCTCTGTTGACTGTGAGCAAGATTTTTAGGATTTCAAGGGCTTGGTTTCTCCATCTGTAAAATGGAAATAATATTATATCTCTCAGAGGATTGTTGTGATAATTAAAATGTCATTAACATATGCAAGATCTTAGATGATTGCTTGTTCAATTTTTGCTAGTATTATTATTATTTATCACTGCTTAAAAATGCTAAATTTGATTTCCTTTTCTAATTTCTACCTGTCATTTTAAGAGCCAGCTAAAATTCTACATTTCATTCCTATCCCCCATGCAATCTTTCCTCCTTATGCACCTTCTCCTTCCCCTAAATTCCCTGTGGAAGCACCCATCAGAGACTGCTAGGTCTCCTGTACTAGTATCTAGGTGCCTTTCTGCTTCCTGGGAAGTCTGGATCTGCTCTTGTCCATCTGTAAGCGAAAGGTTGGCTTTCCCTGTGGTGCTGTGGTACTTGAATCAAGCCAGAGGTGGTTCCTTTGTCTTTTAGGGTATGGCAGTCTTGGATCTTCAGTCCTAAAGAAACATAACTTGAGTGGGGAGGGATATCAGAGATGATTGAGCCAATCTCTCCATTGTACTGGGGAGGCTACAGAGGTCCAGAAACAAAAATTATTTCCCCCAGATCACAAAAACACAGGGAATCCGCATGGTGGATCACAAAGAGTAGAAGCTTTGGAATCAGAGAACAAATCCTCAAATTTAAGCTCCTCTACTAACCAATTACGACTTTGGACAAGTCATTTAACCTCTCTGGAGCTTGGCTTCTACTTCTGTTGAATGGGTATATGAACACATATCTGGCAGATTGTTACATTTAATGAGCTGACATAGAAACTTTACAGCATGGAGTGGGATAACTGTTCTTATTACTCCATGGGGTTATGGACTGTTGCATGAGATAATTTCCTCCCACTGCCCCTGGCTAACTTCTTTTTCCCTGACAATTGGCTTTCAGTAATGCCTTTCAGGGGCATTGAGAGACGATCTCCAGCCAGAGCTCTGGTGGTCCTCTAGCACTTAAAACCCAAACCCCGGCTTCGGTCCTAGGGGTTGCCACGTGCAGTACAAAGGCTTTGCTAGCCCCTTTGTCAATTCTGTCTCTACACCCGTCTGGTTTGGTTCTCATCTTTTTTGCAGAGAGGATGGGATGCTCCTGTCCAACATATTTAAAAACGAACAAAAAGCATCTTGCCCTGGATATTCTGTTAACGTTAATAACAGTCATCACACCATACCTGTGGTGGAGGCCAGGGCAAATGCCCTCTTGGAAGAGGTATTTTTTCCAAATTCCTTTATTGTCAGTGCTTGGCTGGAAAATCAAGTGGCTCTGCCTTAAGGAAAATTTCTATGTTCAGCTTCCTTTTCTTTTCCTGGGTGTGCATATTTATGTGCACCTCCTTGTGTACCACCTCCCATCACCAAGACCCACACTGGGGATGTGTTGGCCCCAGGTGAGTCTATGTCAGCAGCCTGGCGCTCTTCCCTTAACAAAGGCAGAAGAGGCTGTCTAAGTTGGCAGGGCCCAGGCATCCCACACATTGAAATGTCCACTAAACACCCTTGGCAGGGTCCAGAACCTATATTTCGTTCCTCCCAATCTGGGAGAAGCCAAGAGAGAAATCCAAATTTACTTTCAAACCCTCAAGCTTTAATGATATTTGTGAAAAGTAAGTATGTTTGGTGAACACTTCTGAGTGGCAGCCACAAGCAGGGATCCACTGGGCATAATTCATGTATTGCACAGAAGGGCCTGGCCCTCTGCTGAGCACGCATTCCTGCTCAGAAATTAATTTGTGACTATATCAGTAAGGAGTGCAGTTCAGAGCAACAAAACCAATTGTGGCTGATGTAAGCATAAGGGAATTTATTGGAAGGATAACAGGAGCTTAATGAATAGTGGGAAAGTTGGAGAACCAGGCTCAGAGATAGGCTGGAACCAATGCAGAATTAGGAACTACAGGTATATTTTCATAGCAGGAGTTGTTAGATCAGAGAGCTGCAGGGATAAATGAACTCTCACCACCTCTTTCATCTTTGTATTATTTGCTCAGAAATCAGACTCCTCAGAGAGAGCATCGACTGGCCAAGCTTGGCCACATATCCGCCCCAGGTCTGGCAGAGAAGTCCTCGGTGATCCCATGGTGGGAGAGTAGGCATCTGGATTTACCATTCCACCAAGATTGCAAATAACAGGAGAAAAGAAATTTCTCTGAAAAATTAAGATCTGGTTGCAATGGAAAATAGAAGCTTTGCAGACAAAAAAAAAATCTTCTACCTATGTTTTCACAGTTTAGAGTGTGTGTGTGTGTGTGTGTGTGTGTGTGCGTGTGTGTGTGTGTGTTCTCCCACCCTCAGCACACATCCGTTGGCAGCATGCTCAGGTCTGGTCCTCTCTGGATGGGTTCAGAAGACCAGAACCCTCACCCAAGGTCTGGATATCATCACTGCGTGAAACTCTGGACAAGTCCTTCCCTTTCCGGTCCCTCTCTCCCATCCGAGCAATGACAGAGCAGGCCCATGATTGCTGTGTACCTTCCATTTCTTGGACTCCTTTGGCCTTGCCTTCCTCTCCTTCCTCATGCTGTCCAGGGCTGAGTCTTCATCTCAGATCCCACTGCTCCCTCACCCTCCCTGGGGATCCGATATAGTCTCCCTGAGATCACTGCATCTCACCTACCACTCTCAGAGAACTCAGCATTAGCAACCTCCTACAAGGCCCAGACCCCCCTATCGGCCTCAATGAAGGCACAGAAGCAGGGACTGGCATCCCCCACCCCACCTCACCCCACATTAATGTGCCTTGCCTCTACTGGCAGCAAAAGCTGTTGGAAAACTTGTAAAGAGGTAGCTTCAAGGACAGGTAAGGAGCAATCCAAGGCAGAGGAAAGCCTGCAGAGACAGAACTTCATTCTTTTCTCCCTGGAACCCCCAGAGCATTAGACCCTGCCAGGGATTTTTGAAAGAACCTGGCTCAGCCCCACCTTGGCAGAAACCCTCCCCTCTCTGTGCTCTCTTCCTGTGTTATGACAGATGCTGCTCCGATACCCTCGGTACCCAGCTCCCAAAGAAGAAAACAGATCACCCATCACTAGGTAATTACAGAGCAACTGAAAGGCCATTTAGCTACTGTGTGATAAGCAATAGACTATTTTAATAATAACCAATTACCATACATTATAGTATATCATTTGGCATTTGATGGTCTACCAGGGTCTCACCTGTTCCTTCCTTTATGGAGCGTTTCACGGCTGTTCACACCTTCCTCAACAGAAGCTGTGTCAGTTTCTAATTGAAGCACTATTTTTAGGAAAGAGTTAGGAAAAGTTAGTAGAGGTGGTGTAAATTATATCATGCCAAGTAGGATGCATTCTGCCAAGTGTCTTCTCTGACAGCTCTGCCATTACATTGCACTCGGCAGGATGCAGAGCAAGAGGTGTTTCATGATCTGCATTACCCTTTTCACATTAAGGGAGGTGTAAACCTGGAGACCCGCTGTCCAGGCAGACATGTGGGCAATCCAAACACACACCCGCTCTCTGCTGCTGACCATCCCTTCCCCGGCTGGGCTGTGTGCTTTCTTCCTGTTGAGCGTGAAGTCGCAGGGATGAGCATCCTGCTACCGGCTCTGCCGTGGATGCCAGAGCAGACTCTGCCCAGGCCACAGTGGTTCTTCCAGGGGCAGGGAAGACGACTCTCTACCCTCTAAGATCTGCTCAGCCCAGTCCCTGTCCTGGGCTCCCCTCTTTAAATTCACCCACTCAGTCACTTCCCTGAGGCACAAGCCCACCAACGGGACAGCCAGGCCAGTCCTGGGTCCAGTGCCCACCTCCACATTTCTGTATCCATTTTAACCTTTTCACAATCTGCCCCATTCAGAGACTTAGTTATTAATACTTTCCTCCCAAGAAGGTGCCTGGGGTCCTCATGAACATTTTCAGCCCTTTTCTTATATATGCATACGTACGTTCGACCTCCAGTGGAACCTTCTGTTACAAATTCCCAGATGTATAAAGTTGTAGTGGCTTCTGTTTGGGACACGCCTTTGGGATCGCAGAGTTCACTCTTCTGCCCTCATGAAGCAGACACGGCCCAATCCATCAGATGCTGTTATCACGGCCACATCCGATCACTTCCCCAGGCTGCCACCACCCCTTTCCAGATTATTGCAGTAGCCTCCTAGCTGGTTTCCCTGCTCCCACCTTCTCCCCACCCCCCGACAGCCAATTCTCAAAACAGCAGCCAGAGGGATTTTGTTAAAAGAATATTCAGATGACAGGTTACTCCTTTGCTCAAATTTCCCAAATGGCTTTCCATCTCATTCAGAATAAATGATGAATAGACATCATTTTAAAAATTTAGAATAGATATAAATGTCTTTTTAAAAGTTCAGAATAAAAAATAAAATCAAACTCACTCACTACAAAGCCCTATATAATCTGTCACCTCTTCGTGGTGCCTCCTCTTCCCCAGTTACCTTGTTGCCTGTCCCCCTTGCTCTTCTAGCTCACCTTGCTCACTCTAGTCCAGCCCCACTGATCTATTTGCAATGTCTTTGGACAAAATGTCCAGTTTTACTTTGAAAAAAAAATCATTACATCTTCTGTGATGCTTTTAATAAAAAAACAAGTTTTATTCTCACTCTCACATTATTTTCAAAAGTTACTTATAAATGAAGTAGAATTTAGACCATCCTTTTGAGTTTTTGGATAGGGATCTCTTAGTTGTGGTAACAGAATCCCACTCAAACTAGGATGTAGCAGAAAAGGCAGATCTTAGAGTAAGAAGGCAGAATCGTTTCATGGGACTTGAAGACCCAAAGTGCTTCCAAGCCCTGGGCGGACTGAACTCAGGAACTGGGAGACATCTAGACCAAGGCAGCTGAGCATTTCTGTGGGGGATGGACAGGGAAAGTGCTGGTTAAGTATTTCCTGCCCCAAATAGGATGACTCTGGAATGGGAAAAGATGGAGACACAGATAAAGGACAAGAGTGGCCTGGAAGAAAAATGACCAGGGAGCTAAGGAGCTGGGGAAGAGAGAACCAGGAGAAATGAGCAAATGCAAGGTGGAGACTGTAGGGACGGTGGCTTCCATCCTCCTGGGAAATGGGCCCACACCAGCTGAAAACCAAAGACATGGCGCATGGTAACTCGGAAAAGTAAGCAATACAGCCTGGAGACCAGCTCAGAATTCCCCAGCTCAAGCTCAAATGACAATTGGCTCTTCGTTATAGCCAAACTTTGGTTAAAAAAACAAAAACCCTTTAACAAACAATGGCCAACAAGCCAAACCCCATGAAAGATCCAGAGAAGTATAAATTCCTCCCTTTTAGCAGCTTACAATCCAATGAGAAACGGAAAACACACATTGGTGGATTATTTAAATAATAGCTAAGAAAATAGCTCTTGAGTGCTAGAAAGAGCACGAGTTTGAAGTCAAACAGATCTAGATTTAAATCCCAGCACCCCCACTTACAAAATGTACCTTAAGTAAGTTTCCTAAACCCTCTAAGCTTCAGTTCCCTCATCTTAAAAAGTGAGAATAATAATGGCCAAATGATTGAGCCAGAACTTGACCTTGGACCTCTGTTCAGTTGCATCAGCTGCTTTGACTTGCCTGGTTCGGGGTACCTGCTCCTTTTGGGGCTGTACCGCGATGTGAACCTCTCCTAGGACTGGGCCTCTCTGGGCCTTGAATCCAGCCTCATCCTGGGAAAGCCAAGAGGAAGAGGGGCATGTGGCTCTTGGTCACTCACTATCTCAGCCTGTGACGGCCATGTCAGCTGCCTCTTTTCCCTGCAGTTGCCCTCTCTTGCTCATGAACTTCCTCCTCTTTGGGACCACTGTCCACTCTGCCTCATTCCAAGCTTCCACAGTCCCAAATTTCCCACAAAATGGGCCACGTAATACCAATTATAGGTCAGCTCCACACAAGGCTCGAGGGTCAGTCCTGTCCTCAGCTTGAGGCACTTCAGGTAGCTATTGTTGGGGACATGAGGGGTCTTAGCATGGCCACCCCGGCTGCAGCCTGGCACTAATCTCAGGGCCCTGCACCAGCTGGTTCCCATTCCCATTCCCTGGGCCTGACTTACTGACCATTTCACTCCAGCCAGGGGGCAGGTGCTGGTCCTGGTGCCCCATTCCCTGCACTGTCTTCAGTCAAGTCAAAGTGTGTTTCTGTCACTCTGGGCCCACCCTGAGGGAGGCTCTTGAGTCCTAATGATGACTCAGATATAGTCTCTCAGTCACTCTGGAAAAGAAACAGTCTCACAAGCAACAAAACATTCAGCACCATGGATTAACCACTTAGTGTGCATCAGATACCAGCCATACAATGACGAAAACGACAGACAGCGTGCCTACCCTCGTGGAGCTGAGACTGCGAGTTCCATCACAGACCAGTAAGCAGTCACAGTCCAGTGGGCAAGTGTATGATGGGGAAACACCGATTGCTAAGAGGAAACACAGCAAGGGCATGTCATGTGGCCCGACCATTAGGATTGTGGTGTGTTTGGCTAAGAGTGGCTCCCATAGCAGTCACGTCCAAGCCACAGAATAAATAGTTCTCTAGGCAACAGGGAGTAGGAGTGAATGCAAGTGGTGGGGCTGTGGCAGGAGAGGTGGGAATAATTTCCAAGCAAAGGGAATCCTATACACCTAGTATAAGAAGATAAGAGGAAACCCGTTGTGTTGACGAAACACACGCTTTAAAGATTCTAACTCAGCAGCTATCGTGATCTTGAGCAAGTTGTTTAGTCTCTCTGTCCTCACTGCCCTTATTTATAAATGTATATTATAACAATACCCACTTCACAGGTTTATCATAAAGATTCAATGACTTAACCCATGTAAAGCTTTAAAAAGTCCCAGACATGTAGAAAATTAGACACTGCTGTTACTAAGAGCAGTCCCCTCCTCCCGGAATAAACCAAAACAGCATCTGTGAGATAATGCAGACAGCAGAAGAGGGTGGAGGTCAGCAAGTCAGGGAAAGGGAAAATTAGTGGAATTCCCCTCAAATAAACAAAAACAATGTCTCCATAATTAAGTAAAAATTTTGACAGCAAATGCTTCCATAAGGTAGGGCAGCTGTTCAGTTGGTCCACTATTGTTGGTTTCTCAATTTTGTGGAATCCTCAGGTTTCCCTCTCTTTGAACAGTTGGGGCCAAGGAAGAAGCATGGCCTTTGGGTTCAGACCAAACTGAGTTTGAAAACTCACTGCCACACCCTAGTTATGTGATGTTGGGAAGCTCATTTAAATTCCATGAACCTCAGCTTCTTCATCTGCAAAGTGGGCACAATTCCATCTGCCCAGAGATGCGGAGATGAAAAAGCAGAGTCTTTCTCCATAGGCTGGCATGATGTGGTGGCTCGGTCAGGCATTCTCCTTCCTCTTGGATCTCACATTTACCAACATACTCAAGAGAAGTTTCCTGCAAGCAAAAGGAACACCAAGACACCCTGGACTTGAGCAGAGATGAGCTCTCGGGAAGTGAGTTTTTAGAGAACTGGCACTGAGGATGTTTTCTGTACCCTCTTCCTTGGAGGATTTGGGGCACTGGCATTCACAGGGCCAAGTCCTTTCCAGGACCGTGAGGGTCAGAGGAGCTCACAAGGAGAAACGCAGACCTCCTTTAGTGTTCCACATCCTGCTGCCCCCAGCTGGGCTGTCAGCCCAGGAGTCATTAGCAGGTGGCAGGGCCGAGTGTGGGGCCATCAGTCAGAGGAGGATGTCTGCTGCAGTTCCTGGGATGCAATGGTGCCCTGAGGAGCCATTGGCAGTAATGATGATGGGTATTTAAGCAAATGAACTGTTAATGACCAGGCAGAGGTGAGCTGCCTCCCAGACCAGCTGGAGCCCAGAGTTGGCAAAGGAGGGTGAGGTAGAAATGAGGAGAGACTGGAGGGGAGAGAGACTCCATTTTCTTCTCAGAAATAGATTCCCCTTGGGAGTCTTGGTTGGCTATGGGGCAACACCTGCTGTATCTGCTGTCCCCTACCCCAGGACTCCCCATCACTTCCATGAATTATTGCCAAGAAGCTCCTGGCTGCCCTTCCCAGGTACACCTCCCCCACCCCCATCTTTCTAGCTCCATCCTTCCTGCCATGCAGCACAAAGGAGTCTTGTCTCAAGCCCACATCAGCAGAGAAAGCACAGCAGGAATGCTGGCCAGCTCGCTCAGGCCTGGTGGATCCTGGGCACTGGGGATCCAGGGACTGGGGAGATGACAATGGCCACATTAAAAACCACACCATCCACTGATAATAGCACTGCTACGACAATTGTGTATGGAGTGTCAAATACGTGCCAAAAATTGTTCTAAACTCTTAATTAACATTGTTTAATTCATTGCCCACACAATCCTTGAAGTGGAAATTGATGCTCCCATTTAACAGAGGAGAAAACTGAAGCTCAAACAGATGCAATGACTTGCCCAGAGACTAGGGAACCAGAGGTTGGTAAGAAACTATGTCCAAGAGTCAATAGAGAAAGTGAAACTAGAGAATTTCAAAATTCCAAACTTTCATCCCCCAAAGCACAACATAGGGAGAGCAAAGGATCCTGCAGTCTGGCCTGAGAAGACTTTGCACCGAGAACAGGAGGTGAAGCCAAGGTCAAGGTGTTCGCCCTTCAGATTCACTCGGAGCCTGCTGGACAGGAGGCAGGTGGCCTCAACATCCCACAGGTGGATGTGCTTGTTCCAGCCCCCGCATCTTTATACTCCCACATTGCCCCTTCCCATTAGGTCCATCCAGATACATGTTGGTGAAAGAATGTGTTATCTGGCAAAAAGCATCAGCCCCGCCCTCAGTCAGAACCCGCCTCATCCTTGCTGTGTAACCTTGGGCAAATTACTTAACCACTCTGAACCTATTTTCTCATATGTAAAATGGGATTGTAAAGACATTCTTAAAGACATAAATAAACAGACAAAACCAAAATCAATAAAATCAATGTGGTATATGAGGCAGATCGTTTTTTTATTTCCTGGCTCTGATTCCTAACAGCAGGTGGATTGGGTAACACCTTGGAATTTTTCCTACCTGTCAGGATCACTTTAAAGATTAGAGATGATGTAAATAAAATACCTAGTACATAATCACTCATCAAAAAGAGTAACTGTAATTAATCATTTTGTCAGTTAGGTATTTATGGTGCCTGACCCAATGCCTGGGTCCTGCAGTGAGTTCACTTTCCCTGATTCTGCTCTTCTGCCCTCTTCCTTAAGAAACTTCCTTTGTGTCCTCTCCAGGAAGGCTTGTACTGTCACCTACAGTACTGTATCTCCCCTGAGCTCAAAAATTTCTTTCAGTCCATTAATGATTAACCAAAGCTCATCTCATATGGTCCACTGGTGCTTCATTTGTTGCTGAGCTATTGCTCAGAAACCTCATGAGAAGCTGTGTGAATTCGGACACATAACTTTCCTTCTCTGAGCTTCAGTTTCCTTAAGAACAGATGGAGGTTTGGTCTTCCAAACCACAGGATTTTACAGGAACTCAGTCTGTCCTTGAGCATAGCCACACTCTCTCTCCTCCCAGACTCAATACATTCTTCCTCAAGTGCCCTTACCACACCTCAATATCCAAGGACTCATTTTATTTTTATTTATTCATTTTATTTACTTATTTATTTATTTTTTTTGAGACAGAGTCTCACTCTGTTGCCCGGGCAAGAGTGCCGTGGCGTCAGCCTAGCTCACAGCAACCTCAAACTCCTGGGCTCAAACGATCCTCCTGCCTCAGCCTCCCGAGTAGCTGTGACTACAGGCATGCGCCACCATGCCCGGCTAATTTTTTCTATATATTTTTAGTTGTCCAGCTAATTTCTTTCTATTTTTAGTAGAGACGGGATCTCGCTCTTGCTCAGGCTGGTCTCGAACTCCTGACCTCAAGCAATCGTCCCGCCTTGGCCTCCCAGAGTGCTAGGATTATAGCCGTGAGCCACTGTGCCTGGCTGTAGGACCCATTTTAAATGCCACTTCTGCCATGAAGTTTCCTTAATCCCCTCCAGGCAGAGGTGATTTCCCTTTGAAATTCCAGAATCTTTGGCTTTACTCACTGCCCCACGTAGATCTTCCTGGACTTCACCTAGAACGGTCCTCCCTCCTACAGAAGCCAAAGTCCCTAATCACAGAGGCGTGAGTCATGTATCCTCATGTCTTCTTCAGCACTAACACTCTGAGCCTTGCTTGTTAAGTGACCCTGAATCTTGGGGCTTTGTTTTGGGGACAGAAAAGGGACTGAAGGTGTACTAGACAACCCTTAACAAGGAGCATACACATTCAAGTCATCCACTCTGGTAAAGGGGGACGAATCCACATGGGAATCCCTGGGTATCAATTGCACCTGCACCCCATCTTTCTCTGTTCCCGGATGCCCTTTCTGTAGCGACATTACCTCCATTTCACTGCACTTCTTTTGACACCTGGGCTAGGAGCTCTAGACCAGAGCGAATTCCCTGACTCCAGACACTATATTTTTCTTCTGCTGTAACTGGCATCTGTTCAAGCGGATGAGTGAATATTTATTAGATCTCAGCAGGTTTTGGTCATTTTAATTGTTTTCTAGCGAAAAGGGCCCATTGCTGAAACCAGACCTTGCTGGCCGTTTATCAGGTCAGTTAAGTGAAAGAGGAGCTGCGTAGAGATGGGAGTTCAGGCAGGTCCAGGAAATTTTGGCTGCAGAAAGAAGTCACACCAAAGAAAAATGTGTCCCTGGATGGTCGTCTGGAACTGATGGATTAAGAGATAAGCACCGGAGTTGTGATCTCGACACACAGAATCACTGGACCAACCATTCTCATAATTAGATGCAAGTGGCAAGCGTTTAGTGTATTTTTTCAACTTTTAAAAGTGCATGGAGCAAAAGCCATTGGAAATGGCAATCGTCATTTTTTGAAAAAGAGGTTGGGGAGAAGCGAACAATATTTATTAAGTGTCTAATATATACTATATGCTTAACATCAATTAGTGGTTCCCTTATTTATTTATTTGCAAAAAAAAATTTTTATCACATGAATATTTCTCCAGAAGCCCAACATGTAAAAAAGATGAGCCGCTCTTGGTGAAGCGTAGGTGAGAGACCTGAAGCCCACCTACTCACTCCTTTTGTCCCTTCCTCGCTCCAACCCCTGCCAACTTAGCTCTTGAAACCCATGAGCACCTTTCAAAAAAACTGGTTATCTCAGCCCTGACAGCAACTCTCCAGTGATGGGATCCTATTCCCACTTCCCAGATGCATTACTTGAAGCTCAGCGCTACAGTCACATGACTAGGGAGTGGAGAGGAGTCGGGCGAGAGCTCGACTCTCCTGTTCCCACAAGGCAAGAGCTCCTCCCACACTGCCAGGCCACCACCTGGTTGGAAGAGGAGGGACTGTGGTCATGGGGCCCAGAGCTAGGCTATCCCTGTAATCCATGTGAAGGGGCAAAGGCCTAGACAAAGAGAGTCCCCAGGGAGGCCCAACCAATAGGTCTGTGGCCTGACCAGAGAGGGTAGAGAGAGGAGGCACCAGGTGTGGGAAGACCCTGCATTCCACTCTACCTCGCCAAGGTGAGAGAGCTCCCCTCCGGCTTGCTCCCCTCCTCCTTGCCTGGCTGTCCCTCTGCCATCAGCACTGCCTCGTTCCTGGGAGACACAAGCCAGCTGCCTGCTTAGAACAGTTCTCATAATCAAAGAGGGCTCTGAACTGCAGATCCTCAGCAAGCTGATGCAACTGCCAATGGACAGTAAAATGCAGTGGTGGAGATGATTTAGTGTTCAAAAATGCCAATTTGTGTGGACATGTTGAGTGTGATAAGTCTGAGGGCTGAAACTCAGATGGGAGTGTCCAGCAGCCCAGCCAGGGAGGGAGGTGGCAGGGCGGGGTGGGATACCCCTCCATTTTCTAGTCCTCAGTGGTCCTCCCTCACCTTACTTACCAGCTAGTCCTCATTTCCAGACCAGTGAGGTCACTGGCATAATCAGGTCTGGCGCCAAATAACTGTATCCCAGGAAATGACCAGAAACTCAGCCCACTTTTTGTCATCTCACCAACCCCATTGTTTTTCCTTTGTTCCAGAACTCCTGGCATATGCACAGGAGTCTCCAGAAAGAAGATAAATGAGAGCACTCATTTAACACTAAAAGAGCTGTGTCCCAATGGGAAGGCTTTATGCCGGCAGACAAGTAGGTTGACCATTTCCCAACTCCTTTTTCTTTGCCAGCTTTGAGCCAGAGGCGTCCATATGACACAACTCTGGACATGATAAGTGGAAACCTGTTGTGGAATTTCTGGGAAAACTTTTGACTTCCTGACAGAGACATTTTTTCTCCCCCTTACCACTTCCGAAACCCTTACCACTCTCTACTGGATTATAGCTGTGATGGAAGGAGCTGCAGCGACCATGATGCAACCATGAAGAAGAGGAGAAGAGAACTACAAAGGCATCAGCTCACATTGAGTGGAACTGCTGAGCTAGCACTAGCAATGGCTTGCCTCTAGGTATTTTTTTATGTGAGAATATTACATCTCTATGTGTTTAAATCACTATGGCTGAATATTTCTGTCTAAAGCCAAAAGCATTCCTAATATAGTGCATGATTTTATATGACCCTTACCACAACCCTAAGAAGTAGGTATCATCATCCCTCATTTAAATATAAGGAAATTAAAGTTGGGAGAAATTGACTATACACAAATCATTTATCTTGGAAGTGGTAGAATCAGAATTTCATTTCAAGCTTTTCACCCCATACTCACAAACCCACATCAAATAAGCAAGAAGTTAACATATTATTAATACATATATAAGATATTATGTATCATACCTATATTATATATAATTTCCTGCATATATTTTATATATACCTATATATACTTTTACATATATATTTACACATATACTGCACACACACACACACACACACACGTGCTTTTTAATCGTGTTGCCTAATTTCCTCCGAGCTCATGAAAACAGCATCCCCTTTATGTTGGACCCGTGACGATTTATCTCACGGGCTAACATTACTCTCGGGCTACTAGATACAAGTAAAAATCATCCTAGGAAAATACAGATGATTTGGAAGTGCCGCGCTTCCTAAATATTAAGAAAGAAGAGAGTCTGAGTGTGGGAGGCGCCGTGTAGAGCATGAAGAGTAGCGAGTCTGGGGCGGGAAGACGTAAATGAGAGCCGGGCTCTGTCTGATGCTGACTTATGAATCCTTCGACAAAGCACTTCCCCCACCGCGCAACTGGGTTTTTCCACCTATGAAATGGAATGAGTGTCTGGTGGGGAGGAGGGGGAAGGGAGTGCGTGTGCGCATGTGCGTGTGCGCGCGTGCGTGTGTGTGTGTGTGTGTGTGTGTGTGCGCGTGCGTGTGTCTGTGCATGGCGGGGGAATAGAGGGAAATGTTAGGTGATATAAAGTCATCTTAATGTGAAAATGCTGTAACTGGGAGATATATATATCTCCCCTAAGGAAATAGTGTGCCTATTGGCCGGTAACCCCCTGCCAATAGACCCTTTCATGATCTGCTCTCTGTGAAGAGGAGAGGTTGGGGTGGAGGATGGGCACACGCAGCAGACACCGATCAGCAGAGGGCCAGCACCTCGGAGCCTCTTCCCAGAGCCGCCAGGGTCCACCTCTGCCACCCCGAGGCCTGTGGACATGGCCCCGGCACTTGAGCTGGCTGTGTGCTCCTATCGGAAACACTTGCGCTCAGAAACCTCATCTTCATGATCGCAGCCCCTCAGGGCCTAGCAGCGCAAGCGTTCATGCAGGGCATCTTCACCGTTTTTTTAGAGGCCACTTCACCTTTCTCCTTTTTTCTTTTTTCAACGGGTTTCAATGCCCATGATCTTAGTCTGTTTAGTGCTGCTGTAACAGAATACCCGAGACTGGGTAATTTATAAAGAACAGAAATTTCTTTCTCATAGCTTGCCTCCAGGTATCTTTGTGTGTGAGAATATTACATCTCTATGTGTTTAATTACTATGGCTAAATATCTGGTAAATTCAAGATCAAGGTGCCGGCATTTGGTGTTGGCCTTCGTGTTGCATCCTCACATGGTGGAACATAGAAGGGGAAGAGAGAGACAAAGTCTGTCTTCACCTGGCAGAAGCGCAGAAGAGAGTGAACCCACTTTCACAAGCCCTTTTTATAGCAACATTAATCCATTCAGGAGAGGCTCTGCCCTCATGACCTAAATACCTCCCATTAGGCCCTACCTCCCAACACTGTCATATTGGGGATTTGGGGGAACTCATTTCAACTATAGCGCCCACGCTTTCAGATTTACAGAGGCAGAGCAGTCGCCCTGTATCCAGCTATTGGTAGGTCAAGGGTCCCATCCTCCCACAACATCATAATTTGGTGGGTAGAACAGGCTCCACAGCCGATCAAGCCTGCGCTGGACAAACGGTTTCCTCCCCAGACCTCACGTACATCCTCCTTTAGTACTAAGCTGTGCCAAGAATAGGCCTCTCACAGAAGCTGCTTGTTCTTGGATTACACTTTCCCGAGATCAAAATGTTTGCTGGGATTATGCAAAATAGATTGCGATTAACATGTGGTGTTTAACTGAATAGCCCCAGGCTCTTGGCTTCCCTTCATCACTTGAGCTGCCAAAATAAATCCCCACCCACGGATATCCTGGGTTTGTCTGGCTTGCTTAGAGTGAAAATACGGAGACAGAGGAGTTGTTACATAGCAGATTCTCCCACATTCACAAAGGGAGCCCCAAAGCTCTTCCATCCAAGCCAGCCCTCAGGCCCCTCCCCATAGTGGAGTTTCCTTCCTTCCTGTTCTAGCCAAAGACTAAGAGCCAAAGTATAATAACCTTCCTCTGTGGGAGAGAGCCTTCTAGCATCTCCATGGTTTTTACTTAGACAGCATAGCATCATTCATTTCTTCTGCATGCAACAAATATTCAATCAGCAAGCATACTCCTCACTAACACACCTGCTGTGCCAGGCGTGGCCCTAGGCCCCAGGGACCTAATGGTGCAAGAGGGATGTGGCCCCTGCCCTTGGAGCACACTACATGGCTCACACTAGAGCAGTCTGGCCTTCTGCCTCTACAAGGCCTTTGCTCTGTCTGCAAGAAAGAATTGTGAAGGAAAATACCTGGTTCCCTAGACCATGAGGGATTTCAAATTTAAACTTATCTAATGTTTGGTGAAATTCCATGTGATAGATTTTGGGCTGTAGGTGGTTTCACATATGTTCAGAGTGTTCAGTGAGTGTGGGATTGCATTGTTTGTTAACATCATCACAGCTGTGAAAGAGATAGCATTTGCCCCAGTCTTTGGTTAAGATGAGGTGTAGAAACTTTTCCAAGATAATAAGTGGTGGGGCCTCCTAATATTACTTCCATGACTACCATGACCACTACTAGTACTACCACTAAACTACTACCATTACCACCCCATAACTACTACCGCCGTCACCACCAGCACCACCATTACCGCGACTGTTGCTATATTCCCATTACTACTATTACTACATTATCATGACTTCTTCCCTGCTACTACTGCTTCTACTACAAGCAGCTAAAACTTATTGGGCTATAAGTGTCAAGCACTGTGCTGGGAGTGGCGGTGAATGAAGAGAGGTTGGTTAATGGGTACAAACATACAGTTAAATAGAAGGAATAAATTCAAGCATTCGATAGCACAGTAGGATGACTATAGTTAACAACAATATAGTGTATATTTCAAAATAGCCAGAAGAGATTTGAAATGCTCCCAATACAAAGAAACGATAAATGTTTAAGGTGATGCATATCCTAAATATCCATGTATCAAAATAGCACATGTGGCCCATAAATATGTACAAATATTGTGTATTAATAAAAATTTAAAAATAAAAAATTAGAAAGAAATGTTTTAATTGATTTAAACATCACAATAGCCCTATCAATTATATTGTCTCCCATTTATAGATGAGACAATTCAGTGATTCTTATACAGGTAGAAGTGACAATATAAGGCTCCAGTCCCGGTTTGACTTCCAAGGCCATGCCCCTAAACACCATCTTACTCTCTAGACCCATTTCTAGGACCCACATCTGTCTGCTCCTACCTGTGGGATTAGCAGCCACTCTGGAATCCAGTGGGGCAGGTCTATGAGATGTGCAGCCATTTGGAGCTGAGCCTAACCTTGGTATGGCTTTGAGGATCACTCTGCCTCCCTCAGCAGGAACATTCCAGAACAAGGATGAGGTGAGCATGAAGGTTTGGCTGAGGTAGTGATAGCCTCTGGCAAAAAATAGGAGGGCAGAGCATTCCTGACAGAGAGCAGAGGCCCACTGTGAGCCTCAGATCCCTGAGCTCTAGGAACTGCCCACTCTCTGATGGTAGCAGCCTCTGAGCTAAAGCACTGCTCTAGCCAGGCTCAGGGCAAGCTAGCAAGTCCCCACCCTCTCAGGCCAGGAGTGACTGACAACAGACATCTGGGCCAGATGCCTGCTACATACCTCCTTCGTCTTCTTGAGGTCAAACCTTGCACCAATGTTCATCCCAGTGCTGCTGCCCCTGAACCCGATGCCACTAAGGGGCCTAGCTATTCAGTCCTCTCTCCAAGCTTTAACCCCCTCATTCCCTATTAACACTGGGCCCCATGACCGGGTGAGACCAGAGACTCATGCCAGGTCTGAATCCCTGCCCTCTTTCTCTACTTGCAAGGGTTTTGCACATCCTTCATGATCTACCCCAATGTTCACCTCCCCTGTGAAGCCTTCATCTATGCTGGGACCTGAGCACTTTGTACATCCCAACCATACGGCAATAGTCAAGCTGTTCCTTGTATTTGTAGTGGCTCATCTTTTCCAGACTGGGTTTGCTGAGACCCAGGAATTTATCTTGTTCATCTTTGCATGCCCCAGTGTCTAGTCCAGTGCCTCCTTTATAGTAGGGGCTTAGGAAGTTTAGAAGGAAAAAAGGAAGGAAGGGAGGAGAAGGGAAGAGAAGGAAGAAGGGAGGGGGGGAAGGAAGCAAGGGAAGCAGGAAGAGGGGAGGAAAGGAGGCTAGGCGTCTAGTATGCCACACCTCTCTGATTTTCCCTAAGTCCAGCCCCCAAATCATTTGAACATCAGTTTCCAATACTAAGACCACAGGAATCAGATCTGCAGGCTTAGTTCATTATCACAGGCTTGGAGGCTGAAAGAAGCAGATCTCTCTTACCAATCAGGGAGCTGAAAAGTCACTGGAACAGAAAAGGGAGGCAGCTGGTGTGGGAAAAGGACATGGGATTTTAAGTTGCAAGACTTACATTCCAATCCCAGCAGGTTTTAGCTCTGGATTTGTCTTTTGACTTCCCTGCACCTCGGCTTCCTTCTCTACAAAATGGAACAATACTATAACCTCCTTCCAGGGAGTGTTGTGAGGATGTAAGTGAAAACACAGAGCTTGGGAAAGTGCTTTGTGGATGGAAGCATGCCGTGTGGATGCTATTTCTTATCCAGATCAGGGTGTCCATACTGACACTATTATCCTTACTGTTGGAGCTTTCTTCTTGCCTGCAGCAGCCCTAACCTTGACCTAGGGGCGTGGGTCCCCCTGCCCTCCGAGAGAGCCTGGCACTGGGGCTGCTGCCAGCCCTCACCAGTGCCTACTTCCTCGTGCCTCCCCATGGCGGCTTCAGGTGGGGAAGCCAACTCAGGATGTGCTTTGTGTAGCATCTGGGATTCATCTCAGCCGACCAAGAAGGAGAAAGGAGGAAGGAGAAGGAGGAGACACCACAGCAGCGAAAGCCTCCCGGGTTGCAAGCCACTCTAGAATAGTTCTTCCCCAGTTCTGCAGAGGCCTCGCCACCGAGGAAAATGCCAGAAAAATGCCGGCTAATTTCAGAGGCTCCACGTTGGTGGGCCAACATCCCAGGGAGAATGAGCAATTATGATTTCCATCTAAGCAACATATGCTGTTTGCTGGCCTCTTTCGAACAGCTGTAGGTTAGATGCTGTTAAGATTGGTCTCCTTCTCTCCTCCATATTTCAGAATTCAAATTAAACTAAAATAACAGCACCTGCTGAACAAAAACCCCATTGGAAATGTGTCCTGGTACACAATTACTGCAGGGAGGCTGGTCACCATTGTTACCCGCCTATTCTTCTTGAATGGGAACGCAGCGAAGTTTCCCAGGCAGCTGCAGCAATTCAATTGTATAACTGGAGCTGGCCCCGCGCCAACCCTCAAGAACTCAAGTGGCACCAAAAGATACTATATTGATTTGCAATCGAACATAATAGGCCATCAGCTTAATTATTACTGAAGTGACAAGGTTCTGGGTATTTCATATTTATATTTCAGGGCCTGTGAAGGATGAATGTAAATCTTTTAAATGCACGGATTTGCATATCTTCAGAAGGGTTGAGTGCTCTTATTACATTCATAGCCTTTGAAAGACCAAAAGGACTGGCTATTGAACTCAGGTTGCCAGATCCCACCGGCATTTGCGTGGATGAAGAGACAAAAGGCATAAAATGGAAATTGCTTTTAGTCCAAAAAAAGGCAAAGAGAAAAAAGCCCACTACTCAACTCCATCAAGCTCAGACCTCTTTGGGGGCCTTTGCAAGGAAATTGGTTATAGGTCTTATTGGGACACAGGCATTTGGACATCGGGAAATGAAATCAATGACTTTTTGGACGGGTGAGGTCCCCTCTGATTTCTCTTTCCTGGCCTGTTCTTGGCCTCAGCAGAGCTCTGGTCAGTAGAAACTTATGAGCCGCTGAGATCTGGGCAAGGGAGGGACAAGGAGAGACAGAGGTTCACTCTCTAAATGTCCACTACACCAAGATCAATTACTCAAAGACAAATGGTCATATCTGCATCCACTCATCATCATCAACCCTCTTCCCTACACCTTTTCTAAGAGGACCTGTCACCCTAGCAAGAACTTTTAGAACCATTCCAAATTTCTCCCTACCCCTCACCCTCTAGATCCAATAAGTCATTGTATTTTTTTTATAGATTCATCCTCCTAAGACCCCCTGAGTTTTGCCCTCTGCCCTCTGTCCCCTGCTGCCTCTGCCTCCTGTCAGGTCTCCTCACAAAGCCTGGACTCCTGAGATTTTCCTGTCCCATCCTCCTGCCTCCATCTTACTGAACGACAGTCATTCTGTTCTCTGCCCTCAAAGGGCCTTCCTGAAAATGCTAGAGACTCCTGCCTAAAACCCTCCCACAGAACCCAGAGGATACAGTTCAACTCTCTTCACAGTCAGGCTTCAGGCTTCATGTCAAACCACTATTCCCCAGATAGACATTGTCACCCTTGACACATGGCATTTCAATTCTCTTTGCCTAGGTTCCCTTTTCTCCTTGTCAATGGAGAGACAAGAATCATCTTTCAAGATTTACTTTAAAAACATTGCATGCTATCTTATATGTTCCCTGGGTCCCCTCCTCAGCAAGCCCATTTTGTTTTGTTCACATGTACGTTATGATATTGTGCTTTATTTAATGGTTTACACATCTGCTGCTTCCACTAAAAGAGCCTTACCATCAGAAAGTGTTTCTTCAAATCTTTTTAGTCCTAGGACCTAGATCAGGGCCTGGAATATAGGAATGTTCAGCAACTGTTAGTTGAGTGAATATTCATCCCTAGGAAATATCAAATATGTATTGAACGTCTATAATATGTAGATATTGCTCCAGGCACTGAACCAAAAATAGCCCATATGGAAACCAATGCTAAGACCAAGACACTGCAATAAACATAGTAGTTGGTGCTGATGACCAAAAGGATGGTTTAGAGATTAAGTGTCCTCAAAAGACAGAGAAACAGGAAATTTATGGCCTGGAGAGTTTGGGAAAAAGCAGGACTAGAACTAAGCCTGAAATCTTGAGATGGTACAATTTAAGAAGTGGCAGGACCATTTGAATTCACCTACTCTAATCCGCACATTTTATAGATGAGCAAATCAAGGACCAAAAAGGCAAGATTTATAAGGTTACAAGAGTAGTAGAAATTCTGACTTCTAAATCCCCGTTCTTTCCATTATGCAGTGAGATGGATAGGACTCGACTAGACACGGACTGGGAGAGTATCCCAGATGATAGCTCTACATCACCCTCGCCATCCTCAGTAACTTCAGTCTCACCACCACGGCCACTGCTGCCATCCCCGATACCACCATTGTCACCACCTTTCTTGTCTCCACCATTGTCAGTATCTCCCTGACAGCCACTGTCCCAGCCCCGCTCCCGCTGTCATTCCCACCATCACCATCCATATTGAGAGGTCTCTTGGTTCAGTGGAAAGAGAAGGTGCTTTGTTCTTGTTTCCATTACCTTTACCACTTTTTTTCCTACCCACTGTTCTAGTTCATTTTCCTGCACTGTTTGGACAGCCCTTGTCCTTTCAGACCAAGGCTCTGTTGCAGAGCTATCTTGGCACTGTCAAGGGGCACTGTGATAGCTCCTCCACTCCAGGAAGAATTTTTGTACCCTTGAACTGAGAAGCTATTTCCAAGGGAGCTAGATCAAAGGGAATCCAGGAAAGAAAAAAAAGTTAGAGAAGAGAGAGATCATTGTGAAATTTGAGAAACTGGAATTCTCTCTACAAAGGTAACGGGGCAATAGGGGTTAAGTTCTAATTCTTTGAAGAGGGAGTTGGCCACATTTACCTGGACCAGGAAATCTATTGATGTTCTCTAGGACACAGTTGAATCCCCCCTTCCCTGACTTTTGATGTCCTGGCTCACAGTCTGGTTTCCCCCACCCCCATTGCTGTTTCCCACTTCTGCCTTGTCTGGGGGCCCCACTTTGACCTGCATCCCTGGCTATGTCCTTTGGGAAAGACCCAGCACCTCCGTTGGAATCACCAAGGACAAAAATCCCAGGGCTGGCAAAGACTCAATCCCTGGAGTCCACAGGCAGCAGCATCCCCACAAGGGCCTCTCCTGCCAGGCTGAGCACAAAGAAAGGCATTATTCCGAAAGGAGGAGAGGCGCGAGGAGGACCACCTGCTCAGGCAATTCTGTGATAAAAGGAAGTGAGGCTGGAAATTGGACAATTGTTCCTAAGTAGCTGAGGACCCAGCTGAGTGGGGTTTTCTTTAATAGCGATGATAGAAGCCAGCTTTCAAGGCAGATGGAAAATTTCCAGAACCTAAAGGTTCACCAAGAGAAGCAGGGGAGGGAGCTGGGCCCAGGGAAGGGCATCTCTTCACATCCCTGCGAGGAGCCAGAAGGAGTGAGGTTCTTTCTCACAGGCGCAGGAAGCCTTCCATGGGTCAGTATTTATTTCCTGTCCTCCTCTTAAAGTCACAGACTTTGTGAGCACCTGGGAGGGAGGAAGGGATCCCTAAGACTTGGTGAGGGTTCCCCAAGAATTAGCTGCTAAGGACCAAATACTTCTTTTACTGCTTCCTAGGCTGGAAGACTGCAAAACTACCAGGAAGCAAATAAATCTGGACTTCGTGGAAAAGATGGATGACAGGGTAATTAAGTGAATTTAGAACTAGTTAATATCTATAGTTCATCGAGTGCTTACCATGTGCCAAGTTCCATACTGGGTTTTCCATATGTTGTGTCACCGCATCACCTCATTGCCTGTTTACAGATGAACAAAGTGGCGCAGAGAGGTTTGGTACATTTGAGCCCGGGGCAGCCTGGGAGGATCTGGGTCTCCTACTCTATAGCGCTTGTCTCCAGGCTAGAATGGAGCATGCGCACGCATGCTCGCAATGCACACTGTTTCGTTGTTCTTGGGCAGACACGGAGAAACACACTCCTGATCCCAATCACATACCGCTCCGACTCCCACACACACTGTGGGTGTGCGCATGAGGTGCAAACATGCTCCCACACAAGGGCCACCTATCGGAGGTCTTGCCTATTTCCACCCCCTGTCTCCACCTAATGGATAGAGCTCTTCTCATCCTGCAGCTCAAGCCTGAGAAAAAGGCATTGATCATCTGGGATAACACTAAAGTCCAGCAGGCTGAGTAGCGTCCCAAGGGCATGGTGTGGGAAAGCAGTGCAGACAGACCTTGAGGGATTTATGGGACAGATCTGCATTCAAATGCCCAGCCTTGCCCTGTGTTAGCCGCGTAATCCCTGCGTGTATTCAAACCCCAGTTCCCCCGCTATGAAGCTGGGGATGGCAATTCTCATCACAGAGCACTGCTTTGAGGATTGGAACGTCCCGAGCACAGAGTTGGTACAGAGTTGGTACAGAGTGTCTGTGCTGGTCCATGGTCGCCCCAACCCATTCTGCCACGTTTCCATGCTGCCACCTTCTGATGCCAAAGTCATCTCTGTGGCACACTGCACCCTGTCAACAACCCCCAGGGAAAAGGAGGTGGCAGAGAGTCGGGGGGGTTGAGACCCTCAGCTGCTCCCGGAGAGGCAGGGCTGACAAGGCGAGGATTGTTTTTCTCCCCTGGTGTGAAGCATGTTGACTTGCTGTTGATAGATGGTGGGATGATATTAATTAAAATGCAGGCAGGTGTGAGGGCGCCTCTTAGAGCTGTGCTCTCTGTGGGGGAAGGGGAGAGCATTGGGCTCTGTTTTGTAGCCATAGTAGGAAGAGAGTCCTCTTACCCTCTACTTCCCCTTTTCAGAGCAGGTGTAACTTGGAGGAAGGGGTCTGGATTCCCCTGTCACTGGCAGAGGTGGGCCCCAGGAGCACTGGGCTCCTGGGGAAATCATACCGGGTCTCCCGCCCTGCTGGGGGAGGTGAGGGCAGTGGCACAGCCTCTTCCTACCTTTCCTTATGCCATGAGGTCAGAAAGGTTCTACCTTTGGAGAATGCGCTCAAAGGAGCACTTGCCTTTTCTGCTCTCTGCTAATTCTGCCTCTGCCTCTGAGAGGCAGGACTGGAGTGCAAAGGACTTCCTGGAAAGGAAGAGTCAGATGGTCTAAGGCACAGCCCACAGGGCAGAGCTGAGAGGCAAACACCACAAACCACGGGGCAGGCTCTATGTCCAGAGGTCCAGGGGCTGGATTTTGAAATTAGGAGAACTTGAGACCAGAGCAAGGGCAGAACAGCAGTAAGAAAGCTAAGCAAGGAGAAATGTTGCACACAGTCATGGGGCATGCCCAGCTCAGCCCTCTGGTCAGAGGATGCCTCTTATCTGGACCAAGTTGGACTACAAGAGGACACAGATGAATTCCTCTTTGAATTCCAGTTTCCTCCTTCTTGCCTCTTCCTGCAAGAATAAGTGGTTTCTGAGGACTCCTAATTCTGGGTGTTAATCCCGGAGACGGCAGGAATTATTGAGGCTCTTTGCAGTCAGGTGACACGATTGAAATAGTAGAACCAAGATTCAAACACCTCCTTTCTGCAAGCTGAAGCCCTGAGCCACCCAGTTTACTGAAACTTTATTTGAAGAGGAGCCAGTAAGACATCCCAAGGGCAAGTCCCTTTATTGCCCTACCTCTGTCAACTCCTCGGACAAAAAGAGGGAAATTTCTGTGGAAGGAGAGAACAAAGAACATGGGGCAAGCTGCAGGCCCAGGACTTGGTACTTGAGCTCAGAAATCAAACTCCAGAATTTAATCTTCAATTTTCTAGTGCTCCGTTTTCCTGTTTGTAGAAAGGAATAAACGACATTATGAAATCTCCCTCCCTCCGCCCCTCCCTACTTTCCTTACTTCCCTTTCTTCCTTCCAACTTTCCTCCTCCCCCAGCTACAGGAATAATTTGACAATCTGCATTTTGGGTTCTTAAATATGTGTAATCATTTCTCTACCATCTGACCTGTAAATAACAGCTTTAATGAGGATTGTTGGGAAACATTCCCAAAGGATGGCAATGAATTATAATGCAAATTGAACCAAGCTCTCCTGCAGGCCTAATAGCTAGAACTGTTAACAATGAGGATTATTTTGGAAGTGTTGAAGAAGAGACAAGGTGAAGCAGTAAAGAAATCTCTGTAGACTCAAACAGGTGCCTCCTGTGTGCTCAGTCTCACTTAGCAACAAATTTGTTGATCCAAGGAGATCAAACTCCTTCCAATAGCACTATCAGGATGTCCCATATCCTTAGAATATAATCAACAAAATCATTCCAAACTATGCTTCTGGAAATAAATAGTCAATTCAAACAAGGGGCAATGTTTCCAAATATAATTTTTTGGGGGGACAGTGAATTTATAGACTTTATTTGTTAGAGCAATTTTAGGTTCGCAGCAAAATTGAGCATCAAGTACAGAGATTTCTCATATAACTGGTGGTCACACCTGCATAATCTCGCCACTATCAACATCCCCCAGTAGAGCGGTCCATTTGTTACAACTGAGGAACTTACACTGACACACCATCATCACCCAAAGTTCCTAGTTTACCTTTGGATTCATTCTTCGTGTTGTACATTCTACGAGTTTTGACAAATGTATGACATGTATCCACCATTATAGTATCATTACAGAGTAGTTTCACTGCCCTAAAAAATCCTCTGTAGGAATACTATTTATCTCTCTCTTCCCCCAACCCTGGAAAACACTGTCTCCATAGCTTTTCCATTTCTTGTTACAGAAAGTTTGTACTTGTCCCTGAGGCTGAATCAGTGAGAATGAAGAACCAGGACAAGTGGTTTGAGGAAAAGGAAAGAGAAATTTATTAACTTGCTGGCAAATGAGGGCAGTGGTGGACTAGCATCTCAAAGACTGCCATCCTGTCTTTAAGCAGAAATACAGGGCTTTTTAAAAGGGTGGTTTTTGGCAATTGGCCACATTTTCTACGTGACCAGTGTCACATGTCATGGCTTTGGCCTATTGTTGTTCAACTATAACTGGTGGTTTTGGTTGACCTTATGTCTGGCAATGATGATCTTGTGACCCTTGTCCAAACAAGTCTGTTCTGCCATCTTCTATGATTTAAGATACTAGAAAACAAAGAACATTTTTTCTGTCCCTTTGATTACTGGTCTCAGGAAAGAACGCAGGTTTTGATTCCCAAAAAGGGTGGGGATTTTAAAGAGACACCTCATAAAACATTTCATTGCCCCATATCTTTACCTCTGTTACATTTCCATTATGTCTTATAGTTGGACTCATACAATATTTAGTCTTTTCAGATTGGCATTTTCCAATTCCCTCTATGTCAATTTCCTCCATGTCTTTGCATAGTTTGAACACTCTTTTTTTTTTTAACACTGACTAATGCTCCTGTCTAGATGTATCACAGTTTATTTATCCAGAGAAAATGTCAAAAGACAGGGCCTAGAGCTCAGATATGAAGGAGAGAAGGCATTCAAATAAGTAGACCATAATGGCAGCCATGTTTAAGAGCAACCAGGTCTGGGGCTGAGCTGGAGTGGTTTTCTGCAGAAAGTGATGGTGTAATATGGCCACATCCATTCTTTCATCCTGTCTCCCATCATAGTTTCTCTCTCAGCTATAATGTAGTGTCCCAGGATTTTGTGCATTTCACTGATTCCCAGTGGCTTCCAAAAAGGGTACATTTCCCAAGTATACCTCAATTCTTCAAAAATTAGTAGGTTAAAGAAATATCAAAGGCAAATAAAAAGATTCACTGGTCCTAATATAAGGAGATCATTCTTAAGAATCAGAACTAATATTCCCTTATGAAAGAGATATATTCCATCAACTAAGGGGGAACTTTAAAATATCATAAGCCATGTTCTAAGATTTAAAAGGACAATGTGTCTATCAAAAAAGGATCATCTGAGATCAAAAAAGAAATTCTAGATTAAAAATATGGTTATAAAACATTGAAAAAACACAATGAAGTAGTGGATAGTTGATTAAATATTTCAGAAAATTAAATTGTCATTAAATAATTATCCCAGAATTCAGAGAAAATTAAATCAGATGAAAATGATGAGCAAGAGATGATAGAAGTGAAGAATAGGTCAAGGAGATATAATCCCTTTATAACAGGATTCTAGAAAGTGAAATGAAGCATATGAAAGAGCAACATAAGAACAGAAGAATTCCCTGCACAAAGGAAAAATTTAGATTTGTAGAACCAGATCCCTGATTGAGCACCCAGGTGGAGCTGATAAAAGGAGATGTGCTTTTAAATATATCCTCATAACACATTTGAATTTCAAGGATTAAAAAAAAATCTGAGGATTTCTGGCCAAAAATGGCAAATTGAACATATGGCTTTAGTTTCACTTCCTCTTGAAATCTCAGTAAAATGAGAGTCAAAAAACGTTTAAGACAATAACTGAAAATGGGCAAAGAAAAATAGTGAGAATGACAGCAGCAACAAAATTTGGGCAGCTGAGAAGTAGGTGGAGGAGTGTAACTCACACAGCCGACTGGGGAAAGCAGGATCCCACACTGCCAGCAGGAAAGGCTGGAACACAATTCCCTTCCCAGAACACTCCAACTCCCAGGAATCAGTAGCCCTCATACTGATGGAAGCTGAATGGATGGTGCTAGGAAGAAACTAAAATAAAGATTGGTTAAATTGTGTTGAGAATTCAAATAGCAGTATAAGCATGCAATTTAGAATTAGGAAAGTACATTTTTAAAAATAAGTTAAAAATGTTGAAAAACATTGAAAAACTGTAGCCTTGGTGCTACAGTACATGGGAGCAGGATGGGAGTATATTATTATATTTTGTTTTGTTAAGTTATTAATACAAGTCTTATAGAACTACTTGTCTCTTCAAATGATCATTATGCATGAGGTGAAAAAAATAAAACCCAATTAAACAATTTTATAAATAGTTAAGGAGAGGAAAATAAAATTTTTATTTTAAAAATAAAAATAATTAAGTTGGCAACAGTTTTTTGTTCTGCAACTGTAAATGCCAGAAGACAATGGAGCAATGTCTATAGAATTTTGAAAGGAAATTATTGTGATCAAAAATTTCTGAACCAGGAAAAACTGTCCATATATTAAGTCAGGAAAACTGACTCAGAAAGTAAAACAACCACGTGTCTTTAAGAAAAAAAAAAAAATCTCAAGCAATTCTCTACCTGTCTGAGAAATTAAGAAAAATGAAGCTCTTATTTATGCAAAAAATGTAATAAGAAAGAAATGGATGATAAATATGGTAGCCTTTCAAAAATAAATGTTAGCATTTTAATACTTGTAAAAGGTGAATATAAAGCATAAGGCTAATTTTAGAAAACAATTCTTAAGCGAGTAGTGGTATAATGTATTGTGGAAGTAGATTTTTAACATCTGGATTTAAAAGCCAATATTCTATCACAAACGTGTAATATGATGGAAAAATAGCAAGTAAAAGCATGTAGGCTTCAATGTTTAAACAAATCATTCTTTATTTATGTGCCAGGCCTTGTGGAAGACACTAAAGATTCAATCCCTCTCCTCATGGTTACTAAGGTTTATGGGTGAGGATGGGGTAAAAGAATCAATAGATAATCCTGATGTGTGTCACTGTGGTAGAGAAGTAAAAGTTCAATATGCTTTAAGAAAAAAAAACATATAATCAGTATCAGAATAAAATAGAGTGGATATTTTCCTGATCAATAGAAAATTTTGAAAAACATAAATATACGCAAAACATATAAAGCTACCTATATACTGTTTATAGAAGATGTCCTAAAACTAGGTTGATCGAGAAAGGTTCACAGGGGTAGAGTTATACTAAAGAAATGCAAAAAAAGCAAGCAGAAATGTCTGTAGTACTATTAGAAAGAACTCAAATTAAAATTCATGCAGCAACACATAAAGGAAGTAGAATGTTACTTAATATTGATTAGACAATATAATCAAAAATGAAATTATTATAATTACTAAGGTTAATCTACTAAATAACAGAGCATTAAAATATTTTAAAAAGCTGTTAGAATTATGAAGAGAAATTGATGAAAGTACTATTGTACTGACAGATTTAAAGACACATCTCATTGTTTCATAGCACAAAAAATTAGCAAATGAATAAAATAAAAAATAAGTTGAATAAGTTGCTTTAAATATCTAAATGAAGTGCATATATAGGAATAACATTCATCGGGCGTCGGGCAGATGGGAGAGGGGAGGAGGGGATGGGTATATACATACATAATGAGTGCAATGCGCACCGTCTGAGGGATGGACATGTTTGAAGCTCTGACTTGGGGTGGGGGGGCAAGGGCAATATATGTAACCTAAACATTTGTACCCCATAATATGCTGAAATAAAATAATTAAAAAAATTATCTAAATGGAAAGTTGTATGTACTACAAACAGAAAATCCATTACTTTCCAAAGTTGGTGACATTTTCACAAACATCTTTAATCCTAGGCCATAAAAAAAAAACCTCAACAAATTTTCCGAATTTGAAACTATACATTCTACATTCTAACAATGCAGTGCAATAAAATTAGACATTAACATAAAAGGTAAAGAGGAAAAACTTAAATTCACTTGGAAATGAAAGACAAAAATCCCCTCTCCAAAATAACTTCTTTGTCAAAGAGGACGTTAAAACTGAAATTATAAACTGTTTTAAAAGTAATAATATTGCAGTAAAAAGTACGAAAACTTATGGAATGCAAAAACAGGGAGTAAACGGTTTTATAGATTTTTAAACAATGATGAAAGAAATCAAACAAGCTATGTATCCAACTTAAGGAGAGAAAACATAAGTGGCAAATAAAACCTAAGAAAAGCTGAGGGAATATAAAATAAGAAACTAAAGAAGAAAACAGAGTTGACGAACAAATTCAACAGTTTTTTTTTTTCATTCAATAATATTGATATCCCTCTGGAAATGCAAATCAGGGGGGGAAAGATAGAAAATAAAAATGTTTGACATTAGAAATGAGAAAAGGGGTAAAACGAAAGAATTCTAAATAACTAATAATACCCCCTGCATCTCTATGGGAAAACATTTAGACATCTTGATAAAAAACTGACCCAGGAAGAGTTAAAAAAACGGAGTAGAGACTTTGGTTTTAATTCTGATGTATAGAGAACTTGGAAGATGCCACACCCATCCTTATAAGAAAAAAGCTGGACAAACTGAAAATGGCCAACTTTTCTTAGATCCCTCAGGGAATAACATTGCAGGGAAAACTGCTGCCCCAAGACCTGGAGAAACAGGTGAATCCGGAGAATCACCGCTGAGATCAGCTTACCTGAAGCAGAGCAGAAGCTTCTGGAGTCAATAACTGGTAGGAAGAGTAAAATGGTAATTTTGATGAATTTCTGGAGGCTGAGAACTAGTTAAAGAGTGAGAAACTCCTGGGGGCTGCAGTCTTAGGGATCACAACATGGTCCCATATACCTCCAGAAGCTGCAAGATTCTCAGGATGAACCAAAAAAAGATCTCTTGGCTCTGGCCACCACGGGGAAGGAAAAGTAACTATTTTGAACACCTTGAGGATTCTCTATAACAAAGGCCTCCTCTGGCGAGGGGGGGAGGACTTTACCAGAGCCTTTTATCAAACCTGGGGTAGGGCATTGCTCCCACTTCAGGCACTTCTAGCCTTCCTGTTTCTCATAAACAGGGAGAAAAATCTAAGATACACTTATGAAGGTCACAGCTAGGAACACAGCCCCACTAAATGACCGAGATTTAATGGTAAGATCATAGAAAACTCCCCTCACACTAGCACCACCAAACCGTGTGACCACTCTAACAGGGCTCCAGTATAATAACAAGAAATTATAGTTCAAAGAGCTGTACAAACCAGACTCTATTGAGGAGGTAGTAATAAGAAAACCCAAAGACAATGGGAGAGACAAAAATAAGAACACAAGAGGAATTTGACGCCTTTAGCACTGGCATTAAATAAACATAGCCCAATTCCTAGCCAGATTAGCAGGAATGTTCAAACTACAGCCTATATATCTCAGCTTCTAACATATAACATGCCTGACTTTCAGCAAAAAATTACTAAGCAAACCAAAAAGCAAGAAAAAAACATAGTCTAACAAGACAAAGAAAGTATCATCAGAAACAGATTCAGATATGACACAGATATTGAAATTATCAGACAGGAAATTTAAATTAACTATGATTAATGTATTAGGGCTCTAATGGAAGAAGTATACAACATTCAAGAACAGATGGGTAATGTAAGCAGAAAAATGGAAATAAATTCTAAAAAAGAATCAAAAGAAAATACTAGAAATAAAAAAACCATTTTAATAGGAATGAAGAATGCCTTTGGCTCATCAGTAGACTGGACACATGGTTGAAAGAATGAGTGAGCTTGAAGATATGTCAATAGAAACTTCTCAAACTGAAGTACAAAGAGAAAAAAGAATGAAAAAAGAAGAAAGCATCCAAGAACCATGAGACAATTTCAAAATGTTCAATATATACACAGTTGGAATATCAGAAAAAGAAGAAATCAGAGAAGAAATATTTGAAGTAATAATGACTGTGAAGTTTCAAAAATTAATGAATACATAAAACCACAGAAACAGAAAGCTCAGAGAACACCAAGCAGGATAAATAGCGAAAAATCTACACCAGGACATATTCAACCTTCACAAAACCAAAGACAAAGAGAAAAAAACTCAAAAGAAACCAGAGGGGGGAAAAACCCCTTACCTATAGAAGAACAAAGTAAAAATTCTAACAAAGTTCTTGTCAGAAACCATGCAATCAAGAAAAGAAGGGAGTGAAATATTTAAAGTGTTGAGAAAAAAACCCATCAATTTAGAATACTATAGGTAGTAAAACTATCCTTCAAAAGAGAAGGAGAAATAAAGACTTTTTCAGGCAAACAAAAATTGAGGCACTTCACTGCCAGTAGAAGCCTCACAAAAGGAGACACAGGTGGCAAACAGACATATGAAAAGATGTCCAACATCATTTGTCATTAGGAAATTGCAAATTAAAACAATGAGATACTACTACAATTCTATTAAAATAACTAAAATTCAAAAATACTGACAATACCATTTGCTAGCTTAGAATATGGAATAACAGGAACTTTTATTCATTGCTTGTGAGAGTGCAAAATGGCACAGTCAATTTGGAAGACAGTTTGGCAGTACCTTATAAAGCAAAACATAGCCTTAAATACTATTCAACAGCTACACTTATAGGTATTCACTTAATTGATTTGAAAATTTACGTCATTAGCCAGGTGTGGTGATGCATACCTGTAGTCCCAGCTACTCAGGAGGCTGAGGAGGTAGGAGGATCACTGGAACCCAGGAGTTTGAGGTTGCAGAGAGTTGTGATGATGTCACTGCACTCCAGCCCAGGCAACAGAGTGAGACCTTGTCTCAAAAAAAAAAAACAAAACTCATGTCTACATGAAAATCTGCACACTAATGTTCTAATATTTATAACAGCTTTATTCATAATCACCCAAAATTGGAAATAACCAAGGTATCCTTCAATTGATGAATGAATAAATAAACCATGGAACATAGGATAGAATATTATTCAGCAGTAAAAAGAAATGAGCTCTCAAGCCATGAAAAGACAAGGATGAATTATAAATGTATATTGCTAAGTGAAAGAAGCCAGTCTGAAAAGGCTGTGTACTATATTACTCCAACTATGCGACCTTCTGGAAAGAAAAAGCTATAGCATTGGTCAAAAGTTCAGTGTTTGCCGGGGGAAGGATAAAGGGGTAGGATTGAGCAGGAGAAGCACAGGAGATATTTTAGTACAATGAAACTATTATGTATGATACTATAATTGTGGATACTTGAAACTATACATTTACTAAAACCCATAGAACTTGATAGCACAAAGAGTAAATCTTAATGTATGCACATTAAAGAATTATTTAAAAGGTCTGAAATCCCAAAATGGAATACAGAGTGTGATGCAACAACGAAACAATATCCAGTTACCAAATAGCTATTTAAAAATACATAAAGAAAAATTAATCATATTAATAATAGCAACAAAAATATAAAATAACAAGGACTAATCTTAATAAGAATCTGTCTTAGAAATATTACAAACTTAACTTAGGGACATAAAAGATGTAAATAAATCAGGAGACATTCTATGTTTCTGGGTTAGAAGCTTCAATATTTTAAAGATGTCATTTCTCCTCAAATTAATTTATAAATTTAATGCAATCCCAATTAAAATTTGATGAGATTTTTGTTTGGAACTTGACCAAATGATTCTAAAGTTCATTTAGAAGAATAATTATGTCAGAATAGTTATGAAAAGACCCAGAAAAATGAGTAATGAGATCAACTTGCCGTATTTGAAATGAAATTATCACTGTGGTATGGTACCAAAGTAGTCAGACAGATCCATAAAACTAAAAAGAAAATCCAGAAACTGAGTTAAGCATGTATCATAATTTGGTATATATTAATAGTGGCAGTTAAAATATTAGGGAAAGAATCAGCTATTTATTAAATGGTTTATTCAATAAAATATGATTGGCAGTAAGTATGTCATCATTTGAATAAAACAAGTTCAAGTGTTATACCCATAACTTATATGAAAATAAATTCTGGATGTTTCAAAATTTTGATCGAAAAAAGAAACCATTAAGGTACCAGAACATATAAATACCTATTTATGTAACCCTGCAGACTGCATACCTAAAGGATTTAAAATGTAAAGGCTCAGTGGCTTAAAGGAAAAGATTAACAATGCCTTTGACTATATAAAATTTCATAACTTGTTAATAGCAAAAATAAACCCTGATCCACTGATGCACCTAAATACCACAAACAACATTAAAAGACAAACTGTAAAAAGTTTTTGCAAGAAATGTTACAAGCAAAAGTTTCTTTTCCTTAATCTTTTAAGGGATCATACAAATCAGCAAGATATAAAGGATATTCAAATAGAAAAGGATCTAAAGGCAGAGCAGGCTATTCATAGAATAACATACACATATGGTTGTAGCATTAAAAAAGTGCTAAACCTTACTAACTACCAAGGAAACATAATTAAAACATCAATGAGATGACATTTCTTGCCTATTAGGTTGAAAATGATGAAAAATATTGAAATAGTAGCCAATGAGTAAACAGGCATTCTCATACACTTTGGTGTAAATTCAGATTGGTACAACAAACTTTCTAGAGAGCAGTGTGGCAACATATTATCAAAATTGAAAATGTACTTATCCTTAAACATAGTAAGTCAATTTCTAGAATTTAATTTTAGGAAAATAACAGAACAAATGATTACAGATGCAAGTCCAAAGAGGTTCATTTCAGCATTAGTAGAATAAGAAACTTTACAAAATCGTATTAACATTCAAAAATAAGATATTCATTAAATATGTTATGGTATCTTTACACAATGGAAAATCATGCAGGAATTTAAAAAGATGATGGAAGATCTATATTCATTATGTAATATCATGCCCACAAAACATGAAGTGAGAAAATTGCATTAAAAGCATTTTGCATAGTATGATACCATTTCCTTATATGTATTTGTGTATGTGTGCATTTGTGTTTATGTGTGTGTGTGATTGTGAATATTAATTATTCCTGAGATGGTCTTTCTCTTCTTCGGTGTTTGTAAGAAAACCCAGCTACTTCACTAAAACTCTGTAGGATACCGTGTTACAAAGCAGGCTTAGGCAAATTACCTTCTGTCTTCCTCAGTCTCCCCATTAGTAAAAATGCATTTGTCTTTTGGTCGTGAGAATGAAATGAATTACATGAAAAGCACTTAGAATAATACCTGGCACATAGTAACCAGTGTTCAATAATTCACTGCTATCATTATTACAATTAATACCCTCTGCCAAAGTACAAAAGAGGGAAGAAGCAGCTTTAGCCTCTAGTCATTCCTACCACTTCTATTGCCATGTACAATGTTAGTCCCTGCAGGGTGCAAGAAAACCATGTGGATGCTGAAAGGGACATCCAGAGCCAGGGCCAGGCCTAGTGACAATGGATGTACTTGTGAGTCTTGCTTAGACACTCCCAGGGACTCCAGGAAATAACCAAGATGCAAGGATGCTACAGGCATGGGGCCACAGGTGGGGGCCAGGTCCAGTGAAATATCTGACTTTGTTACCATGCCTCCATTAGAACCTGCAGGCTAGTAGAGTCTAAGAAACCTGTATATGGGTGAATTAAAAGCACATGAATATTATGTATGCTTAAGTTTTCTATTTAGGGAAATATACACAATTTTTAATACGCACTTAGTCCATCTCAACTAATCCTGCTCTTGTAAAGTTTGCATAAAGATCCACGGCAGGTACTGCTACGAGGAGTCTTCCACCTGAACTACGCAGAATTGGCATAGCTGATGCAATTTCAAAATGGTCTGTTTATGTTTTAGACAGTTGCCCTAACCATGCCTACACTGAGCCCCTGACAAGGAAGCAGGTCCTTCTTCTGAGCCTTTTATTTCCGTAGAGAAAGGAGTGACAGTCAAGATGCCCACCCGCTGCAGATGAGCAGCGGGATCTTGTTTACCATGGAGAAATGTTGATTTCATATTTGTCTGCGTGTGTGAGATGAATGCCGGGCATGATTTACTTACTCCAGAAAGTGTTGCCTGTAACGTGGAGACACAGGACAGTTTAAAAGGAAGAGTAATCACAGCACACACTATTCATCTTCAGCTGCCTCTGAGAACCGTGAGCTGATTAACTCTTGCAAGGCCTGGCTGCTGGGAGAAGCTGTCAGCTCCCACCGCCGTGGGGCTCTGTCCTCCCTAGCTCCTCACTGGCATGGGGTTTCCTGATCCCTCACACCCCATTTCAACCCCCAAACCCCTTTTAATAGGGTTGAGAATTAAGTCACACTCTGTTTTCTGAGTCAAGACTAATGAGGTTTTACATTGCACCCTTGCCAAACCATTGCCACCTGTCATCAGATCTGGAAACCTGTATTTTCATGTTGACTGCTGATCGGTTGTCTTGCCTGAGATAAATCTTCCTTTTCCTCTTCTAGGTAGGCTCGTCCCTTCCAAGATTTAACCTTGTTTCTTAGTTCTGATTGATTTCCTTGCCGAATACCAGCTTTCCATAGGCTGAGACCACTGTAATCCGTATCTCAGAATGGGAGTGCTGTTGCCCCACCTGGGTCTTTCAAGACCCTGATCCTAGTCCACATGGCTGAAATCTTGTTGCCAATATGCAAAATTCCTAGATAATCATTGCCTGTCTAACTCTCCATTGCTCCATTTGAAATCTTTGCCACTATTCTGACTGTTTGGTTCATCCTTCAGTGTCAGCCAATTCAGAAGGGAGCCAGTTATGCTTACAGAATCATGTGAATTTTCCCTCCAGATACTATTAATATTTCAGAGACCTTCTATATGCCAGTCATTCTTCTAGGCACTGGGACCACAGGAGTGAATAAGACAAACAAGTCCCATCCTTTGTTGTGATGACATTCTAATAGGGGAGACAGATACTAAATAAGTACACTGCTATATGAGTAACATTACATCAGAGGGGAAGTGCTATGATGAAAATAGAAGTGGTTATTGGTTTAGAAGGTGATAGGGTAGGTGGGTAACATTTAATAAAGTGATCAGGAAAGTTCTCTTTGAAGAGGCATGACATTTGAGCCGAGACTTGAGTGATAAGAAGCCAACTATGAGAAGGTCTAGGGGAAGTGAATTCCAGGGAGAGCACGCCAGAAGTAAGAGCGCTGATCTGTGAATGGGAGGAAGGTAGTCAGAGACAGAAAGAAGGGCAGCATGGCCGATGGTAAGGGAGTGAGGAGAGGCAATGGTAGATCGGTTTGGAGGGGCAGCTGGGCAGGTCATGCAGCCCATGGGAAGAGGTTTCAATTCTCTGTCCAGTGCCCTGGGGAACCTTTGGAGCATTTTACATAGAGAAATGGCACGTCTGATTCACCAGCTACGCACTGACTTCCTTTCCCTGTTCAGCCCAATGGGTCCCATCATTTCCAATGCCCTACGCTCAACCTACGATAGTGGCCATTTTTCAGATATGGACAGGAGAAAATAGAGGGCAGGTGACTCATTCCAGCCTGTACAATCACAGTGCTGTCACCATGGCCCATCAGCCAGTGGGGACCACTGTGGTCCATTAGGTGGGGTTCAGTTTGAGCTCAGAATATCTTCATAGAGGAACGTAGTCAGACCTCCTGTCAAGGAGAATCAAGACTAAGGAAATTGCTGGCTGGAATGCGGGCAAGAGGGTGGCTACAAAGGAAGGGCATGAGTGGATCTGTGGGCAGAACTAACTTGCAGAGGTCAAGCTGGCATTGTCTAGGAGGCAAATCTGGAGCTGGAGACAGAGACAGGCCAAGCAAAGGGTGCAGTGAGCCCACTGCCCTGACAAGAACTTAGAACAGATTGTTGTCCTCCGCTGCTCATCCTGTGGTCCTTTAAGGCGAGATATCCATGATTGGGCCTATGTCCCTACTTCAGTTGCCAGGTTACATGTGCTTCTTCTTGGCCTGAACTCTGTTGAAGGTGCGTAAATAGTGAGCATAAGGTGAGAGTGGATGAAAGGTTGGTTTTACTGAGTACTGGATGGAATGTGGATTGTTTTAAATCAAAATTTTCCATCTCAGGGCTAGAAGAAATTGCAAAATTTCTGGTAGCTGGACTCTGGTCTGTTGATTCTCAGGACTCTTAATTCTGCATAAAGTTTCTGTGGTCCTGAAGATTTGAAGACAGCACATGGGCAAAAGAAAGAAGGTAAATAGCATTTCGTAAATATATATTATGTGCCAGTCTCTAGGGATTTTGCGTATATTATTTTAGTAATCCTCAATAATCCTATGAGATGAATAATACAAATTCATTTTGTACCTAAAGAAACACAAGCTCATAGGTATTAATAACTAGCCAGCAGTCAATAAATGATGGCGTAAGGCCATATCTGCTCATGAAGATAAGTCTTCTGAAGCAAGTGAACCATCTGGCTTTCACATCTTTGATACTGCAACGTTGATTCCTATGGTTGGTTACTCTGACTGGTGAGGAAACAGGGGGTATTCTATCCTCCCTTCTCTGGTACTCTTTGTCCTAATATTTCAAGCTTGTTATGATTTATTTTCATATTTAATTTTCCAAATGGCTGTCTTATCTCCTCCAATCAATTAGGATGCCCTTGATGCAGTGACATGCTCTTTAAACTTCTTCCCACCCCTAGCAATGCTTTTCCTTGAATGAGGTCTCAACAGTGTTTCTTATTGGTGGGTTGACAGTTCACAAGTGTGATAAGTTAGGGCATTATTGCTGGTGCATCCAGGGCAATGGGGCAAAGGAGGGACTCTCAGATGTCTAGAACACACAGACCAGTCCTCAGAGATCACCTAACCCACTAGACAGCGAGGCAGTGGAGTTAATTTGCTACAGGCATGAAATGTGCAAGAATTCAATTATACTCCCTCTGCACTAAGGAAAACAAGAGAAAAGGATAAGGGAGAGGGAAATCTTAGTTTACCATTTTCCGGCCTTTTCTTATGTCTGAAAATCTTTTTGAAACTTTTCTGAGGTCTTTTCACCTCCCATTAGTCCTGCCGAATTCCGAGTGCCCAGAAGTTCTCCATCCATGTTCTTCTCTACAGTAAATGCTCGAGTTACACTCATAGCTAGACTGTGTCTCACCACCAATTATTTCTTTGAGAGTTTTGCTTCATATGAATATAAATCTATTAGAACTTAAAGGCCTTTTAGAAACAAAAATATTAGCCATAGCAGAATATGCCATGTAATCCTTTGGGAAGGAACCTTTTTATGCAAGATAACTAAGTGATTTTGAATAGTACCAGAATTTCCTCTTTTCAGAACAGTTAGAATGTTTCCTCTTTGTTATTCTTGATACCTAAGTTGATTACTTAATATTGTTCACCCTAATACTGCTGGCATTTTTGTTTGATTGGTTTTTTGTCTGATATTTGTTTTTGAGAGGCAATTTTATAATTTTGTTTTATGAATAAATTATTGTTTGATATTCCACTTTTCAGAAGGTTGAACAAATACCACTGTACCAGCTACTGTACTCTGGCTTTTTCCAGGTCCCAGCCACCCTCCATATCAAACTTCTTAAGTGTTAAGTCTAGAAAGTAATTTAGCATCTGAGGAAAGATGAAAGATAGAGAGGAGTTATGATGAAATATAAATGCCTCCTATGTTCCAGCCATGACCTCATAGTTGCTGGGGCCATGGACTCAACAGACGGATCTCTGTGAATTCAAGCACAGGAAGGTCTGGGACCTTGGTCTCTTGGTGGATGGGCCTAAGCCAACACAAGAATCATTTCCAAGGAACTGAAGGAAAGACAGAATGCCTTGAAATGACCCACATGTGGAGTTGGCCCTCAACACACACAGCCTCACTGTCCCACTCGCATTTTAATAAAGAAGTGGACTTCTAGACAAGAGCAGGGGAAGAGTCGCCCAATGTTACTCTGCAAGTTAGAGTTTAAAAAAAAGCGAACGAGTTAGGGAAAACAGACACTGGGAATCCAGGACAAGATTTTAAGCAGATACAGGCCTTGAAAAGACATTTGACTCACTTAAGAATTCTGTGTTTCTGCACCGTGCCCCCACGGCTGGAGTCTCAGGGCCTGCTCTGTCACACATGCAAAACCAATCTGCTCCCGTGACATGGAGCATGAAAGTTCATCTCCTAAAACTTTACACCCTATTGAAAGAATATAATAGTGTTAAAGAAAAGCTAATTCTGTGATCCTTTTGCATCGGGCTACAGATGGGATGCCATTTTCAAGGGACATTTTTTTGCCCCAGTTCCCATCAAATAGCTCCTGAAATAGGCATGATACAGCCCCCTTGAATAAAATAAAATACCTTATTTAATTGCCTGAATGACACTCCGGATTGTGCTGCCAAAGCAAGCCCAAACAGGCCCGACCGGAGGCAATATCGAGGGGGGGACCTTGGCTATGAGGCAGCTCCAGCCCCAGCCCACACCAATCGCCAGCCCAGGCTGATGGAAATGAAAACAGGTCTGGGGAAATGCAAATGAAATCTGCAAAGGAGCTGAAGGAAGAAGAAACCATTCCCCAGGGTAATGAGCTTGCTGATTGCAGGATGGCACCTCAGCCCAACCTCTAGGACTCAGAGAGCCATTACACATGGGGGAACAGAGTCAGGGACCAGCAAGACAGGAGGGGCATCTGACCAGCCACAGCCACCGGCTCTGCTCACGTGCCTGAAGCCTCATTATGACCCTCTGGTCCCTGGCTCCAGAATTCTGCCCCCATCTCCGCTTTCTTTGTGTATTTCTGACATTTGTGAGGATTCGTCCATGGTCCACTGCATTCTTACTGTTTGTCAGAGCAGCAAGGCTTGGATCTTCCAGGAGAGCACCAACATTATTTGTTTATTGAGCCTACCCCAATTTTAAACATCATTATAATTGCAAGGACACTGACTACCTGTCCTGTCTATGTCACCTGCTGTTGATCTTCAAAGAGCTTAGATGAAGACGTTTTGAATTATCCTGCTTTGTGGATGATACATTTTTTTTTACATGGAAATATATATCACCCTAAACCAGGTGGTGATCTTTCCTCAGCACATATCTTGTAAGAGCTCCTGCAACAGAATTAGACTAGAAAGATTTTTAATCAAAATGCACAATGTTTAACAACATAAACTTGGTGTATAAGGCTGGTCAGTTCTCTATTCATTCCAGCCTTCTTTAGGATAGTGGAAACTCAGGGATCTTTTCCTTCCTGTGCCTTCGTATCCCAACCAGGTGCTTTAGCTTCTCTCACTCCTCTCTAATTCAAAGGCTTTTCCACAGTCACGATTTAGAATGGCCATTTCATCTGCCATTTTTGGGACAAGAATTTGAGAACGAGCAGGTTATTTGTGAGGTAATCTCAGGAAACACTAATAAAGGACCGAGGCAGTAAGATAAGGAAAGGAAGAGGCCACTAAGGGTGTGTTCACAGGCAAATGACCACTGTGGATCACTGAAATTCCCTCTGCTGGGGAGCTCTGGGAGCCGGTGTGGAATACCTGCCTCAGAGTTATCCCACCTGGGGGGCCAAACAACTGGGCTGCTTTTACACCAGTCCTCGTCACTCATCAATTAAGGGCTGGTGGAGAAGGAGTATTAATTCTCCAGCACTTCCGACTGGATGTGCACAGGGGCATAGTGTAGTTTGAACACCAAGAAAACTCTCAGGCAAAGAGGTGCTGGAGCTTGGCTACCAGACACTGCCACGTAAAGCCCAGGGGAGTGAGGGGACTCACTGCTAAACCTGCTGTCATCATCCCATCAGAATCCTCCCTGGCAGAGAAATAGGAGGAGGAACCTTATTTCTGTCACTTGTGCCATTTTATTTCCTTCTTCCATATCCAGGTGTCCTTTGCTGTCCAGAGATACCTGTGAGGAGCATACTGTCATTCGTATCAAAGGCCTGTTGAGAGGAGGTTCTTAAATGTAGAATTGCATTGACAACCCAGGCACAGAGGATGATATCCAGGGTCCCACCTACCTGTGCAGATTGCTCCAGCTGTGAGGTGCCCAGCTGAGAGGCCAGAGAGGGTGCAGCACCAATGCATGCTCTGTGCAGGCTGCGTCTACGTGTGAAAAGGTGCTGCTCACTCATCAAGCATGTGCCCTGACAGAGAAGGTGTTTGTTGTAGTTTGCATAAAGTTGGTGCTGAATGGGCTGCATGATTGTGCTATCTTATGCCCCAGGTTCTTGTGGTAATTGTCTATAAACAATGAGCTCTTTCGAATGGGGTTAGTGGAAAGCGGGGAATGAAGGTCTCAGAATATTTGCACAGCCCTTAAAACATCACAGTCCTTGTCCTGATTGCAAGGTTTCCTGCAGTATTTTACCTGAAAAATAATAAACAAGAGAGTCCCATCAAGGTTTTAAAGCAAAAGGGGGAGGCAGGTACAATCCAGGTACAAACCAATAGCATGGATACCTGGGTTTTCGAGATCAAGACAATAAAATCTCAGGAGGCACACTACGGGGGATTCTAAAGAGACTTTTCTAGAGTGTCAGTGGCTTCAACTGTGTGCTGCTAAGGATACTGTGCCAGAGTAGGAAAAGTAACCTCCCAAGATTTTTTTTTTCCATATGGATTTTTTTTTTCCATATGGACAAAGGAGGGTAATCATTTGTTGAAGCAGAAAGAGCCCTGAAATAGAAGTCAAGAGGCAAGGGTATTCCTAGTTTGGTCTTAAAATATTCATAACTTATGAACCAATGATTTCATAGCTAGGTATCAGTCCTAGGGAAAGAAACTAAAATGCAGACAGGGATTTATGCACAAAAATGTTTATTGCAGCATTATGTATAATAAAAAACCTGGAAACAGCCAAGATAGCTGGTGGTTAAGGTATGGTTAATTAATGCAATTAATGTTTGAAAAGGATATTTAATGACACAGAAGAGTAATAGTAAGTGAGCAGAGCAGAATATAAGGACAGTATATAAAACGAGAGGGTGAGGAGGAGTGGAAAAAAAGCTAAAGGGAAATGTGCCAAAACATTAACAATTTTTGCCTCTAGGAAGTGGGATTATGAGTGATTTCTTTTTCTGCTTCTTAAGATTTTTTATACTTCCAATTTTCCTGCAATTAAGTTTCTTGTACAATCTGAAAAAATTAACAAAAGAAAAATAGTGTTTTTCTAGTTGTGAAATGTTGATTCTAAGCTCTGATACTTGTGGAGCCCCTGAGCCTTTGGTTTAGTGCAGAGATGGCCAGGGCATGATCGAGCCTATGATGTGACATGCAGTATACGGTTTGCAAGGAGAGGCCAGTACTTCATCCTCATGAAAGGTAGCACCAAAGACACTGAGAAGAAAGAGGCTTAATTATAACATATAGGTATCTGATGTCTAATTCTTGTTACTGTTACATTTTGTTGAGTTCGTGTGATGCATTCCTTCTGAATGCAATCAACTCTGAGAGATCTGCAAAAAGTGAGTTTGGGGGTCTGTAAGAGGGAAGACCTCTCTTTGGGTCATGGTGGGCTTACTGAAATATTGCCTAACATGGCAGGCCTCTCTGGGAAACCAGCTTGCACCTATCTATGGCATCTCTATTTTAGTTCACTACAATTACAACGTTGACATCTGCATTGGGTTTTGAAGGGTGAATAGGAGTCCCCTTGTTTAATAGAGTAGCATGGGGAAGCAGGTATTTCTAGCAGGGAACTGCATGTGCAGAGAGGGTAGAAAAAGGACACTGGAGGAGGAGTGAGGAGTTTCATGCAATTGTGTAGGCTGTACAGTTTGAGGAATGGAATGAGAATAGTAAAGGGTGAAGCTGAATAGGTAGTTGGGATCAGAAAATAGAAGACTTGCCGGTTCCACACAGGAGCTTGGATGTTATCCTCCAGATAAGAGATGTCACTCTTTCAGCAGAAGAGTGACACTGGTTAGTTGTTTTCAACATTGGTTATTCACATACTGTCATCATGAATTTTATATTTGCATCCCTCCTTTCCTTTTTTTTTTTTTTTTAACATGGGCTCACTCTTTTAAAGTTAAATGCTGTATATTTAGTTCCATCCTAAACAATATCTCACAGGCTTGATATGCTAGTTTTATTTTTCCAATATGTTTAATATAGTAACATATCTAAGAAAATAAAAATAATTCACCAATGTACCACTTTAACTCACTTTGCATAAACACACCATACCTGGGAAATGTTGTTACTGTTCATTTATTTATTCAACAACAATTTTGAATATCTAGTATATGCCGAGAGACGAGAAAATAGTAGCATTAAAGGCAATGAAGACAATTCCTATAGCATCATGAAGTTATAATACAGTTAGATGAGTGTATTGATAAAGGAACTACATTTTTAAAAGATTCATGTAGAAATACTGCAAAAAGTAACGTACAGGTAATAAAACTCGAGACAGAAAGACTTGTGAAAAGGTTCTTGCAGTGGCCCAGGTCAAAATATGAAGAAGGTTTGATCTAAGGCACTGGCAAAAGGAAATGAAAAGAGGAGACAGATGTGAAATGTTTTTATACAGAAAAAATCAACAAGCCTTGATGGCCAGTTTGATGCATGTGCTCTCCTGAGGAGCTGCAAGAGAGGAAGGCATGAGGCTGACGACGTGTTTCGGCTCATATGTTCTCTTCTTCCTCTGACACCCCATGCACCCTAAGGGAGATCACCTGGCTCAGCCTCCTTCTGGTGTGCCTTCCTGTACTTCGGAGGCCTGGGAAACTAACTCTATGTCCCAGACTGTCCTGCAGTTATGTTTTCTGACAATAAAATGTACTCATGCAAGACTAGACTCTGGAAGTGAGTTAAGTAGGGGGAAAGGTATGGCAGGGGAGCATCCACGTTTTTTTTCTGGAATGCGCCTAGAAGCTGCAGCATGGCTTTGGAGCCAAAACTTCTGGCCAAGGCTCATGACCCACAAATCACTGCTGAATGAGTACGAGTCTAGGGCCAACAGTTAGCCCAATAGTTTCCTGATTTCCCTTCTTGCTGAATGATGTAGTAGAGATAGCAATTCTCTCAGTGGATCATTTTGGTGTTGTCACCCTAGATTAATCTCTGGAGGCCCAGCTGGAGGCTGCCCTCTAGTTCTTCCAACAGTTGTGTAAACTCCCAATTTCCGTTGTTAAATCCCTCTCATTTAAAATATGAAGAATGATTTCTGTTTTGTACCTTTGCACCCTGACTAATACCACCACTTAAGGTCACATTTAGTCAGAGACTGTCTTATACAACACAATACATGTTTGTGTGGGCCAGGCACAGTGGCTCACAGCACTTTGGGAGGCCAAGGCGGGAGGATTGCCTGAGGCCAGGAGTTCAAGACCAGGCTAGGCAATGTAGCAAGACCCCATCTTTACAAAAAATAAAATAAAATTGGTCAGGAGTGCTGGCACATGCCTGTAGTCCCAGCTACTTGGGAGGCTAAGGTGGGAGGTTTGCTTAAGCCTGGGAGCTACGATTGCACCACTGTATTACAACCTGGGTGGCAGAGTGAGCACTTGTCTTAAAAAAAAAAATTGTGTGTGCACACATATGTGTGCATGCATGTTCATGCATGTGTGTGCACATAAATGCTTTATACTCAATTTATCTGTAAGATCGTTGGAATTTGCCTGTCTTAGCAAATATCATTAAATTTATTTTGAAGAAAGTACTACTTGTCTTCTTAATTCTGATTCCAAAAAGAAACCAGGCAGAGAAAATAAAATACTATTGACCCAAGAGAAAACATTTCTAGGACCATTGGTTGGAAAATGATGCCCACTTGTGTGGGTGTAATCTTAGTTGGAGAAAAGAAGCCTCCTGTTGTTTAAGCATCATGGTGACATTAGATTGAACCATAGTGGAGATGAGGGTGGACACATGAGGGATCTTAGTGTTCTATGAAGTTGGCTGTGCATCTTTTGCTGGAAGGAGGAAGAGGGTCCCTCCTGTGACTGTTACTTCAGAAGGCTAATGCCTCAGCAGGGAGGAGCTTGTCTAATGAGCCTGTAAACACCAAGGGCTGTAGTTCTTGACCTTGGCTGCCCATTAGAATTCCCTGCTGGAGCTGAGGACTTGCCCCACCCTCAGGGATTCTGATTGATTTCATCTGGGAGGAGTCCAGGAATTAATAATTGTAAAAGCCCCCAATAAGTCTAATTTTGCAGGATTGAGAACCACCGGCTTAGTGTTCAAATGTTTTCCCACGCAGGTAGTCACAGTGGGTTTCATTTTTATGATTTCTTGCATTGCTATTGTATTTATTGTTAGGTATGCTTTTTCATTTGTGGTATTTTACATTTATGCATTCTATTTCTCATTTTTTTCCTTGACCAATCTTGTCAGAAAAGTTTTATTATTAATGTTTTGGTTTTGTTTATCCTGTAATTCAGCTGTATCCCACAGATTTTGACATGTACCTTATTTAGCACCATTTGGTTCTAAGTGTTTTCTAATTATTATGATTTATTTTCTGACCCACGGGTTATTTTTTAAAATGTGTGTATGTTTACTTAAAGTCTGTTCATATGGGTGTTTTGGGTTTTCTTTTTCTTTATTTTCTTTTTCCCCCTTTGACCAACATCTCCCCATTTCCCCCACACTCTAGCCCTTGGCAACCACCATTCTACTCCCTGCTGCTGAGTTCAACATTTTTTAGACTTCATATATAACTGAGATCGTGTAGTATCTGTCTTTCCATGACTGGCTTATTCCACTTAGCACAATATCCTCCGTGTTCAGCCATGATGTTGCAAATAAAAGATGGATTTCCTTCTTTTTAAAGCTAAATAGTATTCAATTTAAATATATAAATACACACACATATAAATGCATATGTGTATGTGTGTATATATATATATATATATATCACATTTTCTTTATCCATCTATCAGTGGACACTTAGGTTGATTCTATGTCTTGATTATTGTCAACAACACTTCAATGAACATGGGAGGGCAGATATCTCTTCAAGATACCGATTTCATTTCCTTTGGATGTATATCCAGAAGTAAGATTGCTGGATCATATGGTGGTTCTATTTTTAGGCTTTTTAGAAGCCTCCATACTGTTTTTTATAATGGCTATAGCAATTTGCATTCCAACCACCTGTGTACAATGTCCCCTTTTCTGCACATCCTTGTCAACACCTTTTTATCTCTTGTCTTTTTGATAATGGCTATTCTAACAGGTGTGAGGTGATATCTCATTGTGGTATTTATTTGCATTTTCTTGATGACTAGTGATATTAAACATTTTTCATATACTTGTTGGCCATTTGTATGTCTTTTTGGGGGAAATGTCTATTAAGGTCCATGGTCTATTCTCATTTTTTAAATGGGTATTATTTTTTTGACATTGAATATTATTTGATATTTTTTATTGGTATTGAGTTCCTTATATATTTTATATACTAATATTAACCCCTCATCAGGTATATGGTTTATAAATATTTTCTCTCATTCTGTAGGTTATCATTTCACTATGTTGATGGTTTCCTTTGGCATGCAGAAGCTTTTTAGTGTAATATAATCCTACTTGTCTATTTTTTCTTTTGTTGTCTGTGCTTTCGGGGTCATATCCAAAAAAATTCATGGCCAAGACCAATGTCATGGAGCTTTTCCCCTGTTTTCTTCTAATAGTTTTAGAGTTTAAAGTCATACATTTAAGTTTTTGATCCATTTTGAATAGATTTTTGTATACAGTGTGAGATAAAGGTCTAACCTCATTCTTCTGCATGTGGATATCCACTTTTCCCAACACCATTTATTGAAGAGACTATCATTTCTCCATTGTGTATTCTTGGCACTTTTGTCAAAGATCAATTGACTGTAAATGTGGAAATTTATTTCTGGGCTCGATATTCTGTTCTGTTGGTCTACATGTCTGTTTTTATGCCATTAACATACTGTTTTGATTCTTATAGATTTGTGATATATTTTGACACCAGATAGTGTGAGGCCTTCAGGTTTGTTCTTCATGCTGAAGATTGCTTTGGTTATTGAGGTCTTTTGTGGTTCCACATGAATTTTAGGATTGTTTTTTCTATCTCTGTGAAGAATGTCATAGCAGTTTTGATAGGGATTGTGTTGACTCTATAGAGCACTTTGGGTAGTATGAACATTTTCACAGTAATTCTTCCAAATCATCAATACAGGTTAGCTTTCCATTTATTTGTGCCTTCTTCAGTTTCTTTCATCAATGTTTTGTAGTTTCAGTGTATAGATTTTTTTTCCCTTAGTTAAGTTTATTCCTAAGGGTTTAATTTATTTTTGATGCTATTATAAATGGGATTGTTTTCTTAATTTCTTTTTCAGATAGTCCATTGTTAGCACATTGAAACATAACTGATTTTTGTATGTTGATTTTATATTCTACAATGTTACTGAATTCATGTATTACTTGTAACAGTTTTTTGATGATTTCTATGTATAAGATCATGTCACCTGTAGACAGAGACAATTTAACTTCTTTCTTTCTAATTTGGATGCCTTTTATATCCTTTTCTTGCCTAATTGCTCTGGTTAGAACTTGCAGTACTATATTTAGTA
>NW_012150174.1:4243231-4243536 GCF_000956105.1 Propithecus coquereli
TTATTTGGTAACTGGAAAAATTAGACACAATCTAGATGAGCATCAAAAAAGAAATGAAGAAATAAATGTGGGCATATAGTTACAATGCAGGAATTTAGAAAAAACATTTAGGTCAATGCATACCAACAAGGAGCAATCGCAAAAAAAGCCAAAAAAGAAACCAACACAAAAAACACTGTTGAGTAAAAAAATCAAATTGTAAATTGCTACAAACATAATCACATTTCTAAACCTTAAAAGCACACACAAAATAATACTATAGAGTTCTATGAATACATATGAAAATATACAAGTACATATTTTAA
>NW_012150174.1:4244068-4247863 GCF_000956105.1 Propithecus coquereli
AGGTTATCTTTACTTCTGGTTTCTAACTTGTATCTATGTAGAATTTCAGTGGTTATCTGTAAATTTTTAATATCTATATTTAACATCATAAATTTTTAAATTAAGAAGTATCTCTGCATAATGCATATTATTTTGAAATGCACCTAAAATGTTCACCAAGATAGACCATATGCTTTCATCCAAAGATTGAAATCATCTAGACCATATTCTCTGACCATGAATGTTTCAAAATAGAAAACCATAGCTATAAGATATATAAAAAGTCTCCAAATATTTCAAATTCGTATCACACACACCTAAATAATCCATGCATCAAAGATGAAATTAAAAAAGAAATCAAAAACTCTTATAGAATGAATAATAATGAAAACCTGTAGCAGACAGTGAGAACAGCAGATCAAGATAAATGCATACACTTAAAATACTTATAAAAAATGAAAGATTTAAAATCAATGAACTAAGTTTTCAAGTTAAGAAGCAAGTAACAAATAAAAAGAAAATTAAATCTGATCTTTAAAAAAGTACAGATAAGAGCAGAAATCAATGGGAAAGAAAAATGAAAACAAATTGAGACTATTACCAAAGCCCAAATTTCTTTCTTAGAATATGTAATTAATATTTACCAATTTTTTCAAAACAGAATAAGAAAAACAATGAAGAAAACAGAAATTAAAAATATCAGGTATTCCAGAATAGATATTATTGAAGACATGGTAGACATTAAAAGGATAACAGAAGAATATAAATAACTTCATATAAATGTATTCAACCACATAGAAGAAAAGGATTAATTTTTTGAAAATCACAATTTACCAAAACTACCTCAAGAAATAAAAATTCAAAAACTGAAGAGCTTATATCTACTAAGAAATGTAACTCTACATAATCAAAAGCTATCACAGTTCCTGACCCAGATACTTTCATTGGTAAATTCCATCAGAAAGCTTAAATGAGAAATAGTATTAATAGTAATCTAACCAAACTCCTTCAGAAAATAAAGAAGAAGGGAATGCTTCCTAACTCAATTTATGAGGTTAATATGAATGCCAATAACAAAACCTGACAAAGTTATTATAAGAAAAGAAAATTAGAGATCAATAAATCTTATACAAAGAGGTGCAAAAATGTTCTACAAAATATTAGCAAATTGAATCCAGTAGTATATAAAAATATTGGCAGTGAGGTTTCTCCCAGAAGTGTGAGGTTGATTCAATGTTGAAAAACAAATCAATGTAATTTACAACAATGATGGAATAAAGAAGAAAGATTGTATGATCACCTTGATAGATGCAGAAAAGCATTTCACAAAATTTAACATCCATTCATAGTAAAAACAAAACAAAACACTCCCAGAAAACTACAATACAAGAAAATTTCTTTAATCTACTAAAAAGCATCTATAAAAACTCTTAACATCACAGTAAATGGTAAAACATTAAAAACTTTCTTTCAAGTTCGGGAGTAAGGCAATGATGTCTTGCTCTCATTACTTCTATTACACATTGTACTGGAGTTGGGTCCTAACCAGAGCAAAGGATCAAGAAAAATAAATAAATGGTATAAAAATTGAATTGGGAGAAGTAAAATTGTCTCGTTTTAATAGCTGAAAAAATTTCTCTAAAAGGACTTTACAAAGTGTCCAGGGACTCAAGGGAGGTCCCTGATGATCTTTCAGGGAGTCCGTGAGGTAAAAGCTACTTTCATAATAAATACTACATTATTATTGCATTTACATCCTCATTATTTCATGAACATACAGTGTAGTTTTCCAGAGGCTACATGGTATTTGATATGATAACAGATAGAATTCAGAAACAGACATGAAAATGCAGCCATCTTTTATTAAGCCAAGCATTGAAGAGATTTAGAAAACTGTGAAATAATTCCACTCTCCGTTTTGTTTATTTTGGAAAATGTAGTTATTTTTCACAAAAATGCGCTATTTATGTTAATATGTAAAGGGTTTATTGCTACTTTAAGTGGATGAATACATAAATATTTAAACATTTTTTCAGATTTAATTTTTAAATGGACAAATATAAATTTATCTAGCCCATATGAAAAGCTCTTTGGGGTCTTCAACAATTTGTAAGAGTATAAAGGACTCCTGAAATCAAAAATATTCACTCATCCATGTGGGAAACCTAAGAAATCTACCAGAATACTAAAATTAATAACTAAATTTAATGAAGTTACAAGTAAATAACAATATACAAAACAAATTACATTTCTACATAATAGCAATAAAATGAAAAGATAAAATTTAAAAATTCCATTTAAAGTAGCACCAAAAACATAAGATGCTTAGGAATAACTTAATAAAAGTTGGGCAAGACCTTGTCACTAATATCTACAAAATACTAAAAAATTAAAGAACATCTAAATACGTGGAGACATATGTTCATGGACTGGTGCAGTTGATATTTTTAAGTTGTCAGTTTTCTTTAAATTGATATGTAGATAGAATGCAATGGCATTCACAATTCCAGAGGGCTTTTGTGTGTGTGCATGTAGATTGACAAGCTTATTCTAAAATTATACGGAAATGCAATGGACCTACAATAGCCACCAAAATAGCAAAGCAAAATTGGAAGGACTACTTTGTCTGATTTTATCACTTGTTATAAAGCAAAACAGTATGGTATTGGTTCAAGTTTAGAAAATTAGATCAATAAAACACAATAGAGAGTTCAGAGCTCAGAATAGACCCACCTGTATACAGTCAATTGATTTTTAATAACGGCAATTCAGGGTTGAGAGGCAAGAAGGCGGACTAGAAGCAACCTGTGCACACTGCTCTCAAGGAGAGGACTGAGAGGTGCAGGTGGATGCCCACCTATGGATGGACCTTTTTGGAGAGAGCATTGTGACACATTGGAGAAGTGTCAGGGGACAATCAGAGTGAAGGAGAAGGGGACCATGGATAAGTCAAAAATTCATGTTATTTTTGAATATGAGTTCCACCGTGGAGCCAATGCAGTGCAGACATCTTGAAATATCAACAAAGTGTTTGGGAAGAATGTGGCTAATGAATGCACAGTGCATTGATGGTTTGAGAAGTACCATTCTGGTGACTTAAATCTTGAAAATGAGTCACGTGGGTGACCTGAGACCAAGGTGGATAATGATGAGCTGAAAGCTGTGGTGGAAGCGAATCCATCTCAACTTACGCGTGAAATAGCAGCAAAGTTTGACGTTACTATTGCAACAATATTGGACCATTTGAAACAAATGGGCAAGGTAAAGAAGCTGAGTAGATGGGTACTACCTGAATTAAATGATCATCAGAAGAGAAATTGTCTCGAATCTTGCCTTTCTTTGCTGTGATGACATAAAGGCGAACTATTTCTACACCCTATTGTTATGTGTGATGAAAAATGGATTCTTTTTGACAATTGCAAACATTCAGCACAATGGTTGGATAAAGACGAAGTGCCAAAACACAATCCAAAAGTGAATATTCATGAAAAAAAGCTAATGATGTCTGTTTGGTGGTCCAGCGCTGGTATTATCCGCTAAAGCTTCATGAAGATTGGTCGTGCAATTACAGCGGATGTCTACTGCAACCAATTGGATGAAATGATGAGGATGCTTGCGATTACACAGGCAAGATTGGTCAATAAAGACAGGCCAACCCTCTTGCAAGGCCACATGTCACAAAAACAGCGCTGCTCAAGCTACAGAAGCTGTACTTGGAAACTGTCTCTCATCCACTGTATTCACCAGAACTTGAAGCGATTGACTACCACTTCTTCAGGGCTTTGGACTACTTCTTGCAAGGAAAAATATTCTATT
>NW_012150174.1:4249108-4259480 GCF_000956105.1 Propithecus coquereli
AATTGTTGATGGTGGGAGTATGAGGAATTTAAAAAAATTTTATATTTCACAGTATTTTTGACATTTTTATTTTTTTTAATCTGAAATGCTAAGAGGCCTGGGTTCGTAGCTCATCTATGTCATGAATTCTGCTATTAACTTAAACAAGTAATTTCTTCCACATCCGTATTTCCTCAATAGTTCACTCAAATGTTTCCAATGAAGGAATGACTTTTTATCTCTACCCTAAAGTTGATCTTTCTTCAATTCTAAGGGCCTGGAGAAAATCCTTCATTTTTTCTTAGCTCATAAGGAAAGCCTCTTGATTCTCAGAGGTTAAAGGTCATCTTTCAATGACAAAGGTGGAAAGTTCCTTCTTCCCCTCATCATTACAAGACTACATATCTTTTGTCTGATATCTGCCTTAACTTCCCACATTTTCCCTTTAGAACATTTCTGCCAGGATCCAACATCCCAGAGAAGGGTTACAAATAGAAAGAGAAAAGTCCAAAGTGAATTAAAATACCAGGTTGTTGACAGGAGAGAAAAAAATGGCCCCTGCTAATAACCTGATTTGACATCTGATTTATGTGGCCCTAAAAGGACAGTCATAAAAAATGTGTAAGTGAAGGAATAACACCAAGTGATTTACAAAGGCCTTGGGAGTGTGGGCGACGGTATGCAGTGAAAGGGAGAGTAATAAATCCAGCCAGGGAAGCCATGCTGATCCCTTCACCCCCAAGGCCTGCGAAACCCAGGGATTCTCTGCTTGTAGCACTTTCTATTCAGCCTTTCATTCAGGAAATGTTTCCTGAGTCCCCAGGCCCTGACCAGCATTGGTTGAGGCAAGGTCTATTTGTGGGTATGTGGTAGGAACAAATGCGTAGAGAGAAGGCACAAGGTGCGACCCAGAGTGTCCAGGAACTAATCATATGATAAACCAAACAGCTAAGCCAGAGACCAAATGCATCAGTGTGTAATGAGTGGCAGCAACTAAAGAAATTTGATTTTAAGTGGTGAAAATTCCAGGAAGAAGTCATTGCTATTTTCAAATATCCCAAAAGCTTCATGGAGAAGAAGAACACTTAGTCTCCAGGGGATATTGGGACTAATAAGTTAAGAAAAGCAAATTCCTTCCATCAATATTTATTGAGTACTTTCTAAGTGCCAAACATTGTTCTAGGAGCTAAGCACCTAGCAATAATGCAAAAAGATTGACAAGATCCAAAGCCCATTGGAAGTTACACTTTAGTGGGAGGAAGACCTATAATATGCCAAACAAGCAGATTATTTCAGATATTGATAAGCCTTGTAATTGTACAGCACAATGAGATAGAGTGTTAGCAAGGGCAGAAGCAGGAGGGAAAATTTATTTAGGGAAGATGATCAAAGGAGTCTCCGAAAAGGAGGTATTCGAGATGATATTTGAATAGTAAGAAGGATCTAAACTTGTAACAATCTGAGGAGGAGAGATCCAGAGAGAAACAACAGTAAATGTGAAGGTGTTAAAACTGGAATAAGCCTGGAATGTCTGTCTTTAAAGGAATAAGAAAGTCTACTGGGATGTGGTGAGTCAGGAGAGTGAAGAAGATGAGCTTGGAGATACAGGCAGGAACAAGAAATTGGGCCTCATAGGCCTTCGTAAGGAGTTTCAGGCTAGGTGCAATGGGATTGACATGGGCTGAGCAAACATTTGGTACCCTGTGCCACATCCCATTAGTCTACATCTGATTTCAGATGCAGGTGGATGGGCAGTGCCCATGCACATTCCCAGCATCCCAACTTAAAAATGAGTCTGCAGGAAGTTCACTACCAGATATCAAGACTTATAAAGTCACAGTGGTTAAGGAAGTGTGGTACTAGCCCAAAGAGAGACAAATAAACCAATGGAACAGGATAGGATATCTAGAAACAGACCGACACATACATAGCCACTTGATTTATAAGAAAGATGATATTATAGTACAATACGTAAAAGGTGAAGTTCCAGATGGTATAGATGTAAAATAAATCTGAAACAATAAATCTTCTAGAATAATGTATAGGGGAATATTTTCATGACATTGGAGTAGACCAAAAAAATTTGTATAGGACACATAAAGCACAAACTATGATGACTGGTACACTGGAGTATTTTTAAATTAAGAATTTATCTAGAAATCCTGGAAATAAACCCACTCATTTATAGTCAATTGATTTTTGACAAAGGTACCACAAACACACAATGGGGAAAGGACAGTCTCTTCAATAAATGATGCTGGGAAAACTTGATATCTATATGCTGAAGAATGACAAATAGACCCTTATCTTACACTATATATAAAAATAATCTCAAAATGAATTAAAGACTTTAAGACATGAAACTGTAAAACTACTAGAAGAAAATGCAGGGGAAATTGGTCTAGGCAATGATTTTTTTGGATATGACCCCAAAACACAAGCAACAAAAACAAAAATATACACATGGATGATACCAAACTAAAAAGCTTCTGGCACAGCAAAGAAAATAATTAACAAAGTGAAGAGACAATTTAAAGAATGGGAGAAAATATTTGCAAACCATACATCTGATAAGAGATTAATATCCAAAATATATAAGGAATTCAACTCAATAGCAAGAAAACAAATAACCCAACTTAAAAATGGACAAAGGACTTGAACAGATGTTTCTCAACATAAGACACACAAATGGCCAATAAGTACATGAAAAAGTGCTCAGCATCACTAATCATTAGGGAAATGCAAATTAAAACCACAATAAGTTATAACTTCACACGTGGTAGAATGACTTTTATCGAAAAGATGAAAGATCACAAGTGCTGTAGAGGACACAGAGAAAAGGAAATTCATACATTGTTGGTGGGAATGTAAATTAGTGTAGTCATTATGGAAAATTGTAAGGAGGTTCATCAAAAAACTAAAAATAGAACCATATAATCCAGTAATCCCACTACTAAGGATATATCCAAAGGAACTGAAATCAGTGTATCAAAGGGATATCTGCACTCCTATGTTCACTGCAGCATTATTCACAATATGTGCGACATGGAATAAACCTAAACATCCATCAGCAAATGAATGGATAAAGAAAATGTGATATATTTGCACAACAGAATACTATTCAGTCTTTATAAAGTGGGAAATCCTGTCATTTGTGACAACAGGGATGAATCTAGAGGACACTGTGCTAAATGAAATAAATCAGGCATAGAAAAACACTGCATGAATTCACTAATATGTGGTATTTAATAAAGTTGGAGTCATAGAGAGTAGAATTATGGTTACTGGAGGCTGGAGTGGAGGGTACGGAGGGACGGAATGGGGAGTTGCTGATCAAAGGATAAAAGATTCAGATAGATAGGAAACATAGGGTTTAAGATCTATTACATAGCAGGGTGACAATGGTCAATAATAATGTATTTCAAAATAACTAAGAGAGTAAATTTCAAATGTCTTACCATGAAAAATGATAGATAAACAAGGCATTAATTAGCTTGATTTAATCATTCCACATTGTATACATATACTGATTATCCCATTGTACCCCATAAATATATATAATTATGATTTATCAATCAAAAATAATATTAATAATACATTTAAAAAATAATTTATCAAAGACATTAAAAGAGAAAAAGGCAAGGCATAGAGTAGGAGAAGATATTTATAATATATATCTGACAAAAGATTAGTATCCATAATACATAAAGAATTTTTACCAAACAATAAGAAAGAGATAGACAATCCAATAGAAAAATAGACAAAAGCCTTAAAAAGGCATGAAAGAGAATGTCCAAATGACCAAAAGAAGTACCCAACATTATTACTCATTATAAAAGTGCAAATTAAGACCATAATGAGATACTACTACATACTCACCAGCATGGCCAAGATTAGAGAAACTTATAATGTTAAAAAAAGGCAGGGTGGAGGGTAAGAGAGAAGGTAAAAAAGATTGGGAAAAAAACCCTCTTGATTCCAGTTTCCTCTTCTAACAGAGTTGTGGGTATCTGATGAAGAGCACAACAGGTTAAGATGTACAAAGGCCCTGTGGCAGCAAAGGCAATGATGATCTTAAGAAGGCAGATATGGCTGTAGCAGAAAATCAGAAGAGGACAGGTGGGTGTGAGGTGGGCTGGGGTCAGAACATGAGTAGAGCATGCAGGGCCTTGCAAGTAAGAACCTTGAATTCTCATGAGAGAGAGACAGAGAGAGAGAGAGAGAGAGAGAGAGAAAGAGAGAGAGAGAAACTCTGAAGAGTTTTGAGCAAAGCACAGTTTTATGTTTAGAACTTTCATTTTAACCTCTCCTTTACCCCTTGACCATAAAAATTGATAGATAAGCGAGGTGAGGGATACATTAATCAGCTTGATTTAATCATTCCACATTGTATACATGTACTAAAACATTCCATTGTATCCCATAAATATATACAATTATGATTTGTCAATCAAAAATAATATTAATATTAATAATAATATCTCTCCCACAGTCTCCTTTGTGCCTCATTTATCCAAACTTTAAACATTTTTTTCTTTCACTCCTAATAAATATGATTGGACAGCTACTGCACCATGGCTGCCGGTCGTCAGGGAGCGCACAGCCAGCTGGGAGATGGAGCATGTTTTTCTGCCTTTATTTTGAAGCTTCTCAGGGCTCACGCCTGGCCTGCCAGCTGCTTTTCTCACTCTGAACATTCTTCCCAAGATCTCATTCATGCTCATGACTTCAGTTACTTCAGGAACCCAGGGGTTTCCCAGGATGAGGGACTTTCAGTGCTAAAATCAGCAATGTCCCAAGCAAACTGGGATAAGTTGGCCACCCTGGGGTTGACAACTCCCAAACAGGTATGATTTTACAAGCCCATACTTTCATTTTGTTAGGGTGGGTTTTGAGGGAGCTGTCCTGGTTCTTTGGCTCTTTGATTGAAAGAATCACAAGCAGGGCTGGTATGATAGAGTGATGACAGACACGGAGCACTTCCACACGAGCAGCTTTTACAGCAAAGTGAAAATATGGTCCAGAGAGAGAGGAACAGGTCTGTCCCCATGAGTGGAGAAGACCCTGAGTTTAAAGAGAGTGTAGAAAGTATAGTACACTCTTAAAGTCAATAGAGAGCAGACTGTTCCAATAAGGAACAGCATCATCCCAGGGTAAGGGTCTGTCTTTTACACTAATCCCTAATGATATGTTAAGCTGAGGGTGGAACAGTCATGTCTTTTTGGGAAAGTGGGTGAAGATTCCTGGAATCATGTACCCTCCCATTTTCTGTCCTGTATGGCTAGCTCCAGAACTGTCATGGTGCTAGGGGGTGTGATTTTTATTACCCTAATGGGAAATGTTACCTGTGGACAGGTTCTCCAATTCCTCTGTGTATGTCCCAGTGGAGAGAAATTCCTTAAAACACCATTTTTCACTATTGTGGTTTCTATTCTTTATTCTCACTGGTCCGTGCCACATGCATATCCTCATCCCTACCTAACAACCTGGCTACTAGACATCTCCACTTGATGTTTCATGGCTATCCGAAGCCTTACCTGTCCAATCCTGAACTCATAGTCTTTCCCAAAGCCCTTCTCCTCCAACTTCTCATTCTCAGTGAATGTTATTCCCAGGTACCCTATTAACTAAGTCAGAAACCTAGGAGTTGTCTCTAGCATTTTTCCTTCCTTGATGCCACAACCAACCACATCAATCACAGGATGGATATTTCTGACTATGTAACAACAAACATAACAATACGTTTGCTCTGAAGAAGCTCATATGCCATTTGAGAAAAACAGACAATAAACAAATAAATACAAAGCTACTCAAAATGTCAGTGTTATGAAAAAAGATAAGTCAGAGTAAGAGAATTAGAGACTGACAGTGGAGCATGGGTTCTTATAGGATGGTTAAGGAGGACATCCTTAACATTCTCCTTTGCCTTAATGATCACTAGTAATTAATTGTAGAATCATCTTTTAATGTCTGTTTTTTCTACTGTGGTGTAAAATCTATAAAAACATCAACTGTGCACATTTTGCCTAGTATTCCTAGCATCCAACATAGTGCTTCACTCAGGTTAAGTATTTTTTTTTTTTAGGTAAATGATTGAATACTTAAAAATTGTGGTTCATATATGAAGTCAACAGACCAATAATCTCAGTTATGCAAGGACTCACAAAATGTTTGACTCATACATTCTTCCTGAAAAATTACTCCAAGGTCTACTTCAGCCAGCTGAAAAAAAATGAATCAAAATTTAAAACTCATAAATAATAAAGTCATGGTGTGGAAGAACTGGTAATGAGCAACTGAAAGCATTTAAGCACATAATTTATTCCAAATAACTGTGGCAAATATGGTTGCAAAACAGAATGAAAGTGTCATAAATAATTCTTGAAAGAGAAGATTCTTAATTTATAAAATTAACAACAACTAACTGGGTAAAATTATCATATTACACCAATTAAAGCTGATGGCAGCAGGTAAAATAAGGATGGGAAAAGATGTATTGTCCATCTTCATTGAAGGTGGCAAATAATTACAGATGATTCATAGTATACACTCAAATATATTTTTTGACAAAAATAAAAGAGATTTCTGTTTTTGGCTATGACAGAATATGTTGTAATAGACCAACTCTGCCACAAAGAACAACTATAAAAATTGGTTAAATGCCAAAAATAAATCAAGCTACTTGAAGGTGGAAGAGAAGAACCAAAGTAGCCAGGACCTGAGAGTGTAAGATCTCAGATGGAAGAGAAACACACTGAGGCCTCGTATTCATCATTGCATTTCCCCCTGGAGGCATTCCCCAATTCAGGGTTTAGAGCATAGACCTGAGCAGAAAGTGGCAGACTAAGGCTAATGGCAGTTTCATTATTCTGGAAGACAAAAATTAGAGTTCTAGGCTATCAAGGTAGACAGAATTAAGGGCCCAAAATACCAGAAGTAAAAGGAACGTCAGAGAGGTGAGCCTGCCTTTTCTCTCAAAGCATTTGTTGAATCTTAAGTTGCACATACTCCCAGAAAGAAGCCTAAAACCAAGGAAACAAAGAGAAAGTGACTGCTAAGACACTAAAATGCTAAGCAGAGTTTCAGCAGTTTCATGGCCCTGGAAACATAAAAACTGGAGTTCAGACATAGCAAGGAAAGCATAGGCTTTCTGCTGAGATACCTGAAGAGCCGGACTCAAGGATTAAGACAAGCCATAAATAAACCAACCCTTACAATTCCTGAAACACACCCTCAAATAATTTCAATTTGTGATTGGACAAAATTGATTTGCTCAATTCTAAATATTTTTAAAAGAAAAAGCAGATAAAACTGATCTGTTTTCAAGGGGAAAAAATCTGTCTAGTGTCAATTAGAAATTAGATTGCATTTCAGGAAACGATACTAAATGACTAAAAATCAAGAGAAGAAAGGCAATAGCAATGTATTTATGGAACATTTAGTTATTTGAAGTTATCTAGCATGGACTTTTTAATAGATATGACATATTTTTAAGAATATAGATGAAAAGGTGGAAATTTGACCTGGAATCTAAAAAAATATCATTAAATAGAAATTATAGAGCTGAAAAATACAGTAACTGAAATTAAGATGTCAGTAGATGAATTTAATAGAATACTAGGGGTCTTCAAAAAGTTCATGAAAAATGCATATTATGAGAAAACCATGCATGGATTTTAAAATCTTTTGGATCAAAATAAACTTGTACTAACTTTCTACAACATGTCTGAAAAGGATGTAGTTTGAGGCACTAAGAAGGTTAAAATAAGTTTCTTTGTTTGATAAGTCCCCATCAGAGCAACATGAATTCTGCTAAAATATAACCAAGAAAAAATATCAAATTTTTGGTGAAGCTTAGGTAGAAGAATGGTGAAATCATTGATGCTTTAGGAAAAGTTTATGGGGACAATGCTTCAAAGATATCATCAGTTTAAAAATGGAGAATTCATTTTAAGGAGGTAAGAAATGATGCTGAAGATGTTGAAGGTGAAGCTTGAAGCAACAGACCATCCACATCAATTTGCAAGGAAAAAAATTTTCTTGTTTGTGCCTCGACTGAAGAGGACCAATGATTAACAGCAAAAACAACAGCCTACACCATAGACATCTAAATTGATTCCTTACACAATTCTGACTGAAAAATTAAAGTGGAACAAACTTCCTACTCCATTCATGCCAAAAGTTACTTCCCAGATCAGCTTCAGACATAACAGATTTTAAACAAGTGGGATCAAGATCCTGAAGCATTTCTTTGAAGAATTGTGACAGGAGATGAAAACATGACTTCGCCAGTACGATTCTGAAGACAAGGCACAATCAAAGCAATGGCTACTGAAAGGCGGAAGTGGTTCAGTTAAAGCCAAAGTGGATTGGTCAGAGCAAATGTCATAGCAACAGTTTTTTTTTGATGCTCAAGGCATTTTGCTAGTTGACTTTCTGGAGGGTGAAAGAATGACAACATCTGCTTATAATGATAGTATTTTGGGAAAGTTAGCCAGTGCTTTAGCAGAAAAATACCTGGGAAAGCTTCACCAGAGAGTCCTTCACTGCAGTTCTCCAGCTCATTCCTCTCATCAAGCGAGGGCAATTTTGCAAGAGTTCTAATGGGAATCATTAGGCATTGACCTTACCACCTTGATTCAGCTCCTTCTGATTTCTTTTTGTTTTCTAATCATAAAAAAAATCTATAAAGAGTGCCCATTTTTCTTCAGTTAATACTGTAAAAATGACTGCATTGATGTAGTTAAATTCACAGGACCCTCAGTTCTTTAGGGATGATTAAATGGTTGACATTACCATTTACAAAAGTGTCTTGGAGCTTATGTTGAGAAATAGAGTTTATATATTTTTTTCATTTTTATCTTTTAATTCCGATTTTCCACAAAATTTTCAAGTCACCTTGTATTAATCATTAGTTAGAAGCAAAGAGGATTCATGAATTAGAGGATAGATCTGCAGAATATGTGGAATGAATCCCAGAGAGAGAGTGAAAGGAAACGGAAATGGAAATCAATGACAGTGCAAAAGATATATTGGAAAGTTTTAGAAAGATCTAATATAAAAGAATTTGTTGCTTCAAAAGGAGAGGAAAGAGAATTTAGAAGAAGCAATATTTGAAGTAATACTGCCTGAGAATTTTCCAAAACTGAAGGAAAATAACCCATAGATTCAAGAGACTCTGTGACCCACAATGAGGATACATTTCACACACACGCGCGTGCACACACACACACACGCACACTCATATACTGAAGCATCTCAGAGTAAACATGAGCACCAACTTCTCTTCAGAAACAAAGCAAGCTAGAAGATAAAGAAACCACACCTTTGAAGCAACAAAAGGAAAAGTTGTCAATCTAGAATTCTATAGTCAGACAAAATATCTTCCATAAATTAAGGCAAAATTAAAGCATTTTCCAATAAGAAAAATGTGAAAGAATTCATCACTAGCAGACCCACACAACAAAGAATATTAAAGGAAGTTCTTCAGGCAGAAGGAAAATTATAGCAAATGAAAAAATCAAATCTACACAAAGGAATGAGGAGAGCTAGAAATGGTAAATACATAGGTAAATATAGAACTTTTTAAAAGATAATTGAATGTTTAAAGCCAAACTAATTATATATTGTAGGATAATAATGTATGTAGAAATAAAATGTATCACAACACCACAAAAGATGGGGTAAATTAAAGACTACTCTTGTAAGGTTAATATATTACATAAGAAATGATATATTAATCCATAGTAGATTATGACAAGTTAAAAAAAAAGTATTGCAATTCCTAGTGCAACCACTAAAAACAATAATATTAATAATAAAACAGAGTTATAGCTAAAGACAGATAGGAGAGATAAAATGGAATTTTAAAAATAGCCCTCAATTAGAACAAAAAACATGGCCAAAAAAGGAAAGAAAATGGCTAAAGAGTAGATGCGATAAATAGAAAAAAATTATAAGGTATATTTCTATGCAATGATATTAATAACTGTATTAAATATAAATGACATTAACACCCTAAAAGGTAGAGATTGGCAGATTGGATAAGAAAGCAGTATTTAACAATACGCACATTTTAAATATAAAGACAGGTAGCTTAGAAGTAAAAGATAGAAAATGATATACTGTGCAAACACTAATCAAAATAAACTGAAATGGCTATGTGAATATCAGACAAAGCTGACATTAAGACAAAGAGGTATTACCAGAGATAAAGAGGGACATTTTATAAGGATAAAAGTGCCAATCAATCAAGAAGGCATAACAATCCAAAATGAGTATGTATCTAATAATAGAGCTTCAAAATGCATAAAATACAACCTGGTGGAACTGAAAGGAGAAATTGAAAAATCCATAATTACTGTCAGAAATTTAAAAATTCCTCTAAACAGTC
>NW_012150174.1:4260115-4260889 GCF_000956105.1 Propithecus coquereli
TGAAAATTAAGAACAAATTTAAATGACTTATACCATCTAATTTCAAGACATAGTAGAAATCCTTAGTAGTTAAGACATAGTGGGATTTTCATAAAGAGGGACATATAAATGAATGGGACAGATTAGAGCCCAGAAATAGACCCATGCATATGACAGTTGTTTTTACAAAAACACCAAAGTAATCAACAAAAAGGATAGGCTTTTCAACAAATGAAGATGGAACAACTGGATACCTATGTGGTGAAAAATAAAAACGAAACAAAACAAAAAAACCAATATTGACTTTTACCTCATGCTGTACAGAAAAATGAAATAAAAATGGATCCTAGACCTAAACATAAAGCTGAAAATATAAAGCTTTTACAAGAAAACATTAAAAAAATTTATGATCTTATGGTGGAAAAGATGTCTTAGGAACCAAAAAGCACAAACTATGAAAGAAAGGAAGGATATATTGAATTTTATAAAAATTAAAATCTTCTACTCTTCAAAAGTACCATTAAGAAAATGAGAAGGCAAGTCATAGACTAGGAGAAAATATTCATTAAATATATATCTGCTGAAAGACTGGTACCCAGAATATATAAACAAGTCTTACAAATCAATAAGAAACAACACAATTAAAAAGGACAAAGACTTTAACAGGCAGTCGCAAAGAAGAATTAAAATCTTCTACTCGTGCTGAAATAAAAAAAGAAAAAAAAAAGACAAGTCATAGACTAGGAGAAAATATTTGCAATGCATATATGTGATAAGACTGACATCTACATCGTA